>NW_014554764.1:1174470-1292848 GCF_001313825.1 Dinoponera quadriceps
GGGGGGGGGGGGGGGAGTATCACCTGCGCAGATTCGATCCGTGCATTTCCACTTGGTGCCTTCGCACGTGCAGGTGTTACAATCGGCTTGAATAATTGAGCCCTCCTTGTAGCTCTTCCCGCCGTGATGACACGGGCAATCTCTCTCCGGAATGCAAACGCCGTTCGGCGTGTCTAGGACGTACCCGACCTTGCAGACGCAACCGGATGTGCACACTGCTGGACTGCGCTCGTCGGATATGTGCATATTGCTGCAAGTTCTCCGCTCCACCGGCTCACAGTCTGTCACCTCGAGATGCTTGCTGGCGACGCAGGTGGAGAGAAGTTCCGTGACTGGCGGGTAGTCCCGAATTTCTTCTGGCGTTGCTGGACGGCAGCCCCATATACCGCCTGAAATTGCGCAAAAAGGGATTTTGCGTTGGAGGAAGCAACCTTGGATCAGTTTGAAGTACTGACCTATGCAAGTGCAATAGTCTTGTCCTTTATTGCCCGGCCTCACTTCTCGATGATTGGATCTATACTCGCGACCCGCGTGCACGCAGGGACACTCGGCGATCGGGACGCACTCGCTGTTCGCGTCCAGCGTCTGCCCTTCGGGGCAATTGCATCCCTCGACGCATTCTTGCTTGCAGTCCTGGTAAAAGGATATGTCCTCGCACGATCTAAGTCAGAAAGTATATATTAAAGTATGTATATATTAATGTTTATGTAGATTTATTATATAAAAATTGTACGAGGTATTTGTCGCTAATTGTCTCATAAGTAAATATACCTGTATAGAAACGCGCGATGATCACATTTTATCATAATATGATGTCGTACTGCGACTTCAACTTAATATCATTTTAAGGGTCATCATGTGATTAACGTCGCATGAGAGCACAAGATGTACACAAGTGACGTGTGCACGTTCATGATATGATTATGATTAATGTTATTAAACGAGATACTTTTGTGACATCGTGACGTAAACAACATCTGAGCAGCGCATAAGCCCGCATCAGTATCTATTCTTGTCCTCACGCTGTGACTATTTAATAATTGCGTAATTGAATGTAAAATGAGATGAAATTGAATACATCTTGCTATCTGGGTATGAGTAGATCAGAGTGTGCGGGCTACCTCGTGCAGCTGTTCCCGCAGACCTGGTAGGTCTGACCGCCACTGCAATGAATTTTGCACTCATCGATCTCCGAACGCCACGGCAGTTTCACGCCCAGCGCCGCACAATTCTCCGCGTATGCAGCTAATATCGGGCAGAGGCACGACTCAACAACAGTGTCGCACGCGCACATATCGTACATGCAGTCTCGGTAAAACTCCGTCGGATCAACGTGCCAATGGCATCCTAAAACATCATAAATTCATCGGTCTTATTCCAAATTAATCGTCCAGAAGAGGCTAAGTTACGAGATAAATACAACTGATATATAAGACGTAACTATAAATATATCGATAAATACCTGAGAAAATATCGCTGTGTATTTTGGAACAATATTCCTCCGCTGTTGCTCGTTTCTGAGGATTCAGCTCGCAGGGGTGCTTCGGCTCGTCCTCGGAATCGTCGGCGCAAATTTTGTCTTCCCTCCATTTATTCGCGAAGGCTGTCACCGCGGACTCGACGTCACCGTCGGGCGTTGCAAAATCGTCCTTTTGATTCTCGGTAAATGTTCCGCAGAGCCCTTTCGTTCGACCTGATAACCCGTAGTTTAGTTAGCAGTTTATTTCTAAAAAGAAGCAGGCTGTCCTAAATTGAACAAAAAGCGAATTTACCGTGGAACTTAGCCGGAGCATTGATGTAAACGCGCGTCACGCCGTCCCACCACACCTCCAAATCGTTGGGCAAATTGATCACGACGAATATACTGCTCGCGAGTCGTACCCGGGCACCGTCGATCAGCATCGGTAATTTCGTCACCTCGTCGCTGTTCACCGTAATCTGGTGATTTTGCTTCAGTTTTATCGAGGTACGCTTGAAATTGATTGTAACAGCTTTGGTGCACGATGGAGAGTCCGCAGGAGTAAAGCCCATGTTCTGGAGCGAGTACAACGATTAATGAGCGATGAACAAGAATTTCGGAATTTTACAATTCAAATGATCGTGTCTGTCTGTCCGAAAAGTCTCTAACCTCGGATATCGCTCCGGAACAACGAACGTTTTCAGTTCCAATCGTGTAGTTCTCTCCCTTCATCAAATAGTACCTGCACTTTCCCATGAAATCGTAGTGCTTGCCGTCAAAAGTGGTATAATGCGGGTCGCCCAAGACGGAGCATCTAGCTTTACATTGCACCTGCGTGCATACCCACTTCCCGGCAGTGCATGTGCAAGTGTTACAACCCTTCGGCACGCTCGTGCCCGGCTCGAACAGTTTTCCCCTCAACTTACATGGGCATTCCTCCGGCATGATGCATCTACCTTGATGTTCCAGAGTACCGGCCGGACAGAAACAACCTTCCTCGCACTCGGGATCCTCGCTCTTCGCCTCGATACCGGAGAAACAGGATGCTTCCACCTTCGGCCCGCATGACATGTATATTCGTCCGTTTTTGCAGGAGATCGCTGCAAAATAATTTCCGTATAAATTCTATATAAATTTCTGTATAAATTCTTGTGCGTCACATATTCTAAGAGCCAACAAGGAAATAAGTTACTTTTATTCTACAGTTAATATACTAATATAATCAAGGTTAAGTAAATTGATTTTTATTTTTAACTAAGTTATATGTTAAAAGTTCCCATACAGCACACTTTATCCGAGGAACGTCCTATAGACATTCCTGTAAAATTAACTCAGTTAAATTAAAAATTATCAACTTTATAATTAATAACTAATGATTACCCAACTCTGCTGATACTGTTGTGATACAACGTACTATTCTGCGAATTTGTATTAAATTAAAGGTATTATTTTTATTAAATTGACTCACGACAAGTGTCATTGTTTCTCCACGCGGTTGCTACTGCGATTCCCTTGTGAACGCACTGGCGCATATAAATGTCCATGGTATTACAGGCGCATTTCTTCCTATCACTGTTCTTACACGCGCAATAGTCCCATAAACACGCTTCCGACAGCTCGGAAAAATTGATCGTGTGGGCGCAAGGCTTGAATTTACGATTGGAGAGCAGCTTGACGCAGAACTTGAAAGCGTTTTGGGCGAGATCGTCTCTCACTTCGCATGCATGTTGCGTGTTCGAGTAATCGTCACACGTTTCTATAAAATGAAATACAACGCAGTTATTGAGATGATCATCACTCCTCTGGTCAGAACAGTAATAATATAGGTTTTTCCTAAAATAACTGTGCGTTTAATATAGGCTGAAAGACTGAGACTAGATCTACGATAGGTGAGGTAAGCTTTTTGTTCTAAGCACTAAAGTGTAACTATTCAATTTGGTCTTCGAGTTAATACCGCGTCTTTCATGGACTTATTTCCAATGTTTCATGAATAACTCAAACCGTGAAAGCCTAAAATATTCGACTAAATTGTAACATGATTTTTAGCAAAGAGCGTTCCCAGAGCCGCTTGTCGCGATTCCTAAGATTTAAGAGGGTATTCTACTCTAGAACTTAAAAAAAAGATCGATTTTTATTTTAGGACGTGTGAAATGTGTTAGATTCAGCACGAAATTTTTTACTGTGCCCATTACCTCCAAGATTGCTGACTCGCCACGAGTCCGCCAAGGTAGAAATGCTTTTGGTATGAGTGCCGCTCTTCGTTAGGAAATCGTCATCCGGATCACCGTTCATCGTGCCGCACAGACCGGCCGTTTTGTTCCACATGCTCTCGGAAGCCTCGATTTGCAACAGCAAGGACCCGTCCCACTTCAGCTTTACGCCCAGCGAGTCGAGGGAGACGAGGGTGAAGTGCGCGGACTTGTCCACGCGCAATCCGGGCAGGTACACCGGTATGGGCAGCAACCGTTTCCCGCTGAAGAACGTCGATATGCCTGTCTCGTCACTGGCCAACGAGTACTCCTTGTCGTGCACGAACAGCTTCACGATCCTGGAACAACGGCCACCCGTAGTTCGGCAACCTGGAGCATTCGATATCAGGATCGTGCAGACGTCATCGCGTGTCTCCCGGAGAAGAACATGCGGGCAGTCACTATCGAAGCTGTAGATCTTGTCGTCGAAGGTCTTGTAGTGCGTGCCGCCCCAGGTGAAGCACGTCTTCGGTTCCGCGCGCCGACTCTCCTTGACGATCACCTTGTGGTCGTCCAGTGTGTTAAACTAAATACACGATATTTCGCAGAACATAAAGCTCCTTAAGTTTGTATATTATGTCATGTATCAACCTGTATAAGTTTTATATACGATGTGCACAAGTAATATATAATATATAATGGTATATAATAAAATAGTCACTGAAAATAAATCGGATCAGTCGTTTTGTTTTGCTATTTATGATTTTAAGTCGAAGGAGCCCAATTATTACAATTTTTAGTCAAATTAATAATATGTAACTGTGATGTATTGTTTACCATATCTGAGGTCACGCTTCCGCCATGAACACTGTTAAACTCATGGGAACCTTTCGTTGTACCGCTGAAAGCTTCTTGCGTAGACCAAGAGTGATTAGATTCTCGCACATATGTTTTGTAAGTGGTTTTGCGTGATACGATCTTCGTGTTGTCATTCGTCTTACACTGCGGTATCGGCTGCGGTTGGAAAATGCCGGTGTCGTAGGTGCAAGTGTACTCTGCGGCAGGTGAAAATTCGAACGTCGATTCCGCCGGACAGTCCAACATACAGGAATACTTGTCATCCGCGCTAGTGCAATAATAGCCACCGTTGAAGCGTAAGTTCTTCGCGTCGCATATGTCAGCAGCTGTGAAAAAATCATATTGATGAGAAATATATTAGAAAAAAATAATAATATAAAATAACAATGTTAGAAAAAAATAATAACAATTAAAAACATCAATATCGGAAAACATACGAATCATTTCTATAAAACATATTATGAAAACTTGCGACAATATTAATATTTAAAATAGCACTAGAGAGAGAGAGAGAGAGAGAGAGAGAGAGAGAGAGAGAGAAATTACACACCCGTGCTTGTTCTTCATAGCCTTCCTAATGTTTTTCTTTATATATTAAGCTTCTATCAAGCGAGTGTTTTGTATGCAGTATGCAACAAACAGAAACGGATTCAACCTCCAAGTTTTCACTTTTCGCTCCATTTTTACGAGAAATCTTTTTCAAATATCGTTCATAATTAAAGATAAAAGGATAAAAATTTTGACAAAAATTTGATTATACTTAACTTCCTGAACCACATTAATATGATACGAAAGGTATTAGAAATTATCCAACTTATTATTATCCAAATTATTATCATTTAAATGACAAAAAAATAATTTCTCATCATTGGTTAAAAATCATTTTTTAACTACAGAATACAGATTTATTTAATAAAGTACATTTTCGCCGATATTCTCCCTGCACGTACCTTGTTGATACCGATCGTTTATACCAATTAAAGTAGACTTTCTATTAAATTATCTTAATTTCGGATACGTATAAACGACGGTGTATCCAAATAATACGATACATCTTTTCGACGCGTATTCTACATTTAGATGCACCGTCCTTTATAAGTATCGTCGATATTAAGATAATTTAATAGAAAGCATCGATTCAATACGTGCGTTTCAAACGTGCGACCGGTGTAAACTAGCACTATTTGTCTAAAGAAGCAAGACGAATCTGCGAGTTTGTGGAAAGGTGGGGATTTCATTACTTACAATACTGACATTGGGCTCCTCGATAGTTCTGCGGACATTGGCACAGATTCATCGGCAGGCAATTTCCACCGTTCCGACAGGGTGGATTACACACGGCTGTCAAGATACAATCATATTAGACTAGTGCTTCGCATAGCACACAGAGCATAGATTAGCCGTCGCAAACGTACGTTCGCAATCTGGAATTGATATCCAATCGCCCCTGGTTGGCTTCCAGCTGCCATCCTTGCAGATCAAGTTGGCGATGGACGAGCCATCGGGGAAGGTAAAGTTTTTCATGCAGGACACGGTGCACGATCTGAAAAGAAGATTTTACAAAGTTGTACGCAAGTTACACAAGTTAAGATAAAAGTACCAATACTTGGACAAGTACCTAACTCTGGACATTCTTATTGTTTCGGTTTTGAAACGTGAACATTTAAACTTCTAAGAATAGAATAATACACACATATTGAATATATCCACATATTCTATATTGAACGTTTAAATATTCGCATTTACATATCGAAACAAAATATGAATGTTCAGAGACAGGCACTCGTCCAGGCATTGTTACTTTTATTTCACCGCATTTGTACACACGTAGATGAGATCTACGTGTGCTACTTACTTCGAGTTACACCTCTTGTAGGAATTAAGCGCCGGCGGGAGATGATTCAAGCACGGTTTATCCTCGAATTGGCATTGCGGACCGGTAAAATGTTCGGAACAGTCGCATTGATGAGGCGCGATGCACATTCCGTTGTTTTGACACTCGGGCATGCAGATCGCTGAAAAGATATCTCACGTGAACACACGTGCATTCAGTTTGAACTTCCCCGTTTGATAGCGAAGTCTCGCCAAAATTGAAGTCGGTCACTTGCTTCTCTTACGTACGTTCACAGTGCGGCACCGAGCTCCACTCGGTCCCTTGGATTTGCCATTCCCTATCGACGCAGGTGACTGTCAACTGATGCACGCCATTTGGAAATTTGTAGTCCGGCGCGCAACTTGCGATGCAGCCCCTGTAAAAACGAGCAATGAATGTTCATTACGTTTCTTCGGCGCCCGAATTATCCGGCGTGCCTGTCTGGCTTCGTCGAATTGAACTGATCGTCATGCAATTTCTTCAATATTATGCGATGAACTTTTTAATTACTTTGAAAAATAGCGTCGATTATACTTTGTTAGTCATTTTGACGGCTGTGAATTACCTCTTCATGGAGCACACGATTTTGCCATTCACCGGGGCACTCGGTATCCGAGTACAGCCTCCTGCAAATACGCGTCTGCCACCCTTTCGGCTCTTAACATTGTAGAAATCATCGTTGGCTAGTGGCTGGTCCACAGCATCGTTTAGCATATCCTCCGTTCTGGTGTATAAAAAAAGCGTGTAAATAATAGCGAATAAATCTTTACAGCGGCATTATGTAAATTTCGAGTATTATATGTTGCTTATTATAACAGATTATATAAAATACTAACTCCTCCGATTCTTCTATCTCCGAGTATGCATATCCTTGTAGTATGTTGTTTGCAACAATTATCAGTACGAATGAACGAGCAAGTACCCGCAGCAGCACCATGTTACCGGTGCGACGCGAGTTTGTATCCACGTGCCCTAAAAGATACTTCGCATTTGTGTTTCCAACTAACGGCTACCGACCAAATTACACGTTTAACAAGGACACCTAGCACGTTGCTTTTATATATCTACTTTCGAAAGGAAACGGATAAGCGATAAATTCTGGTCCTACTTGATAAATGTGGAAGATGAAAAATATGGGTCAACGGGCTAAAGATTAAACATCTGTGCGATTTACAAATTTGATATATAAATTATTTATACATAGCGCACGTATCTGCAAGCGACTGCAATATGCACTTCCATATCGCGTTCATAAGCTTATAATATTATTGTTTTTATATCGATAAAATTAAGTAACGCTACGCGAATTTCGATAAGCATGCGCTCCTGCGAAAGCGTTTCAGCGGCGAGATTAACTTATCATATTCGCTATAGACGTTAACTAGCTTCTAATTAGCTTGATAATGCGTGTCTGAAATAACAAAGGAAGCAGTTATCAACCATTTCCCAGTAATGACACAAACGTAACGCGTAGCGCGATCGAATCAATTTGTAACAAAAAAAAACTTATATTAGCATATAAGTAAATTTACTAATTTTATTAATAAATTTATTTATCTGTCGACATTGTGTAAATTCGACTTAAACGCGTAAATAATCACATTGCTACAGGAAGAACTGAATATATTAGCTGTATATTGAGATAACTCGGCATTGATCAAACTGTTAACTTTTCTAACGTTTCAATAATCTACTTAAGTTTTTCTATTGCTGATGACACTTTCCGTCGGGCAACTGTCCAATTTGTTCCCCTTTTTATAGCTCGCCAGTAAGCAGTCTAATGTAATTCGGTAATCTTTAGTAATTTTCAATTGTCCCGGCTCGGAATATTTGGAATGCCATATTTTGTAATAAACATCACTCGTAATATCGTCCAAATGCGTGATGTTAAATTCTTCCTCCAGCGCAATTTTCCACACCTAAAATATATTATATGTGTATATGGGGTGTAAATATATATATGATGATGATATTAAATTGAATCAAATACTTAGTATCACTATTTTTAGAAAAAGAAATTATTACTTTAGAAGAGAACAACAATATTTCTAATTGGAAAGAGTAGTTGTGAAAAACTTACATCGTCTTCAGATATCAGAGCTTTAGCAGGTATACTACCGAATTTGCCTTCGTTCATAAATACACGCAAATGATACAGTAAAAAATTCAGCGTGTGCATTTTATCGGGTTCACTGGCGCTGAAAGTTACAGATACCGGCGAGCAGTATGTTCTTTTCGTCGGATACATGGCACGTGTCCAATAGCTGCCTGGTCTGTTGACACCCCACAAGAGAACTTGTAAAGAGTAACCGTGGAAAGTACCTCTTAAGTACTGATCTCTGGTATCGGATGGATGTATGCCTAAGGAAAACAAATGTTTCCCTGTAACACACAAGCGAAAAATCAATATCAAAGAAGCAATTATGTTGATGACAAAGTAGAAATTTATACAGGGAAAATTATAACACCAAGTTACGTTACCAAGGTAATAATCTTCCTTCTTCCAAAACCTTCCACCTGCGGCACATTTTTCTGAAGAATCGAACATCTTTACTACCTTAGCCAATGTTCCTCTGCTAAGAACATATCCAGCTTGAGCAACATTGTAAGGATGACCCCACATAATTATCGGATGACCCAAGTAATAATCATCTTCATGGTTTAAAGGAGCAACCATATAGCGCAAATTCTCTGGTATGACCATAGTATCATCTTTCACAAAAATAACCCACTTCAATTTATCCGCTGCTCTGTCGTTCCAAATATAACTCATAGCTTCGCACAGCAGCTGCCATGAAGATGTGATCTCTGCACCTACATTTATAACAGGCAATTCTGTGTTTTTCAGACGGTGTCCGAAGAAGTATATATTGTTACAGCGCTCGCCCCATGTAGCTTGAATTGATTTTCCTAATTTAAGTTTCTCTATGAAAACCACGCATGTAATGGAAATTTGTTCCGACAACCAATTCCATTCCAGATTGATGCTTTCTTTCGCATCATCTCTTTCTTGTGGACCATATAGATGCTTATCCAGATCGATTTTGTATGATCTTAAATTTTGTTCGCCCAGCCAAGCATCATATGTAACATTGTTAAAATAGTCGTGTGTCCTCTTCTGCTTCTTCCAAAGTTGCAAAATAATTTCTTTATGGTGTGGCTTCTTATTCAAGTGATACTCAGGCTCCCATGATTCTTGATCATATGTCAAATAAGTCACAAATATTCTTTTCCATAGGATAAATAACAATGGAAGAGCAAAGCCAATCGCAAAACCAATGAGAAATCCTGATCTTTTCTTTAAAAAGCGAAGACACATTTTGTTACCGTGCAAAACTAGGTAAATACATGATTATCCAGAGCTCTATGTGATAAGGTAGTAATTAACTGTTAAATAGAACTACTTTACATTGGCGCATTGTCATAGTACTTGACCTTAGTTAAACTCACTTATTTCATTAAACTAATAATCTTCTGTGCATATTCTATGCCTTAAATTTTTCTTAATCTTAGTCCCCATTTTTCATTTTATTTACAACATTAATTTTCCTTGAGGCAAAACTGCAAAAAGCACCATGTAACAAAATTAACTTATATATTGAACATGTGCTCCACAAAATACACACAGTTTATCATGTGTCATTAATTATCGTCCCAAATAACCAAGTCAAATGTTCAGCATTAATATATTACCTGCAACATATGCATTTCGGCGATACGCGTATCGGACAAAATCAGTAAAATCATCGATATCATTTAATTGGGTACAGTATATTTTTTCAAACACATTACATTTCAGACCGTGAGAGACAATGGTTTACAAAGCCGCAATCGATGATTAATCTGACACTCACCATCTGTTCAGTGAGAGAAATGATCGAGGAAAACAAAAATCGATCATATTACTACAGTATAACGCACGATGTACCGTTATTCGCGGCTTTGTTGAATCAACAGGTGGCATAAACACATAAGCCATCTATTAGCTTACGCATAACCTATAAAACTAACGGATATCCATGTAAATACAGATCAGCTGATGGTACAAGAAATAAAGCCGTGAATGAAGTAACTTTCTTTCCAGACTCTTTTTCTAAATATTGAACTTTTTGTTATACATACAATAAACTTTTTGCCACATAAAGCTTGCAAACATAAACATCAGCGATTTATCAGGGTTAATTTATTTTCATTACATGCGATATGAAGGTAATCAATTTGTTTGATTTGTAGAAACAAAAGATATCGTATTGAGATAAAAATGAGAACTAGTATAACTAGACATAACAGGAAACTGCATTTTTAAATACATCTCTAATGACACAACCTCCGTGCTTTCCCGGGAAAAAAAATCATATGTGAAATTTGCCCATATTTGACTGTATACAATCATATGTCCACGACGGAAAAATATTGTTTTTTACAAATTATATACAAATACAATCGAAGTAAATGCTTCTGGCTACTTGTGCTTCTGAAAGCACATGATATCGACATTTAATTAAATGACATCATTATTTTTCGTATAGACATATATGATCATATATGTAACCACATATATGGACAAAATTCACATATGATTTTATAGAATTATATATAATCATATATAATAATTTTTTCCCGGGTAATAAGTTAAAATGTAATTTTGTTTTTGTTTAAAATATATATAATATTTCACGAAATTTATGTATTGTCTTTAAAAGCGCGAGGAAATTTGCACATGTGATATTTTCTCAAATTATATATGATTTTATGAAATTATATATGATTTTGTACAGTGTTGTACAATTTGCAATGATAAAAATAGTGACAAGTGTCACAAAAACAGTGTTGTACAATTTGCAATGATAAAAATAGTGTAACATTATTTCTAGATAAAAACTTCCATTTGGTTTTCATTAAGAAATAACATAATTACTAATCGTTAGTTATGAAACACAATATACAATATACAAACATCATACAATTTGAAAGTTAATATTGTGAGTGTACAAATCCCCTGAAACCCATTTCTCCTCGTATTTATTTATATCTAAACATATATGAAGGGATATAGAAAAAAGCGTGATTCTCAGATCTGATCGTATATATCAACCATATATGGCATCATATATGATTATATTTGGCAGATATATTTGGCATATGATCATGTTTGAGCAAAATCCATATATAGCTAATTTTGTATGGGCATATATGAACTTTTTTCCATGTGAAATATTAATAATTTGCATCACACACACAAAGATTTATGTCCTATAATTTAAAAGTGGAAACAAAGGTAGTGTATTAAAAAATCAGGTTAATTCGAAGAAAGAGAGCGCATATATAATAAAGATATAAAATTGTATTGTTTCATATAACACGGAATAACGTAATTGTGGATATTGTGCAAACGAGTAAAACAATTAAGAAAAACAAACAATTTTATGGAATATATGGTCGCCTGCCTTATCGTTGTTGGAGTGATGACGCGTATTTATTTTTCAATATTTCTCAGAAAAATAATATCTTCTCTTACATTGTAAACATAAGTGAGCAATAAGAAATGCTTGCAAGCTTACGACAATTTTTTGCCACAATAATATAATATAATAAACTTCCGATAAAAAATTATATTAATGTGATTCAATACAAGACTTTTCTTTCGATTCATCAAAGATATTTGCTCTTTTTGCCCGTATTAAAATACGCTACTATGTGCCCTTTAAATTTGTAAAGATTAAAATTTTTTATTTATTGTTTGCTCAGAAATAAAAGCATTGTATTGCACATTTGTATATAAGTACATTACATAGTCTTGTGACAAGAGATTACATCAGATATTCTCTTCCTCTCTCTCTCTTTCTCCTTATAATTCTCACAAGATAATCCAGGTACCAAGTGAATTCTTAATAGAATATTTAAAAACTTTAATACGAACTTTCGTGTTCTTATCGATAATCATGAAAAGTTTAGCACACACAGCCAAATATAAATATATAATACATAGTAAGTCTAAACACAATATTATATATTGAGAATGTGTAATAATCAAGTAGTGGAAATTATTATCGTTGAAATATAGGCTTAGTATTTCAAAATGTCAGGCTATATTTTACAAAAATAATTGATCAAGCAAACCTAACAGCGTATTGTGTACATACGTAGATTTTATTTTAATATATAATTTATTATATAGAAGCATGCATTGCAATAGCAATTGCTTCTTTTGTAAATACTGTACAAGATTGCAAGTGTAATCTAGTAGGAATAATCCTAAGAGAAGTCAGAAAAAATATTAAGCTTAAAGAAGTACCTCGTAGCGTTTGCAATCCTATAATGAGATCGGAGAATTTAGAAACTGACTTTGCCGCGTATCTTAAAGAAACCTAAACCATTCCTATTGTGCACTAAGGCACCGACTCCACAGTAATTCTCTATAATGATTGGCGTATTAACAACATTGCATTCATGCGGTAATAAATTTTTGAGCATGGAATGAAAGACTTCTACATCAAATCTCGTCTTGATAACTTCAGTTCCTGCTAAAAAGATGTTATCTTATTATTGATAAGTTTCATCAGCGAATCTTTTGTAGCGATCTTTTCCTTATGAGAGGGTTCATTATATTTAATATATAAATTAACATCTACCTTTATACCAGAACAATGGATGACTAGCATAAGTGAGCCAAGGTATATCTTTGGCAAATGGATTCCACTTTTTTATCAGAGGCAAGGGCTGTCCTCTGTTCCACATAAGTCTCATTCCCAACATGTGTCGTTTCCTGAAAGATTTAAATCCTGTCCCTGCATATACGCTCTGATATCAAATTACATGAAATAATTCAATCTTATATTACTATATCATTTGAAGAATAAAATTTGATCTTCCTTCACATTTTAAATTTCTTGTAAGTTCTGTTGTATACATACGCACACATATACATACATACATAAAATTGCTGGAATATGACACAATTAAAGACAATTTATATTATTTATATAAAACACATACCGTAAAAGAATATTTATTTTATAAATATATTGCACACAATATAATAATAAAGCAACAGATACAGATACATTCAAAACAAATTAACAAACAGAGAGATAACGAATGAGTGACTGCAGATAGCAAAGCAATATACCTAGGCTCAAATTGAGTAAGACCAGAACAACCTGCGACAGACGACCACTCTTGGCGTACTGCACATTGAATTATGGACGACACACCTTCTGCCAATCCACTTAATCGTCTATAAAAAGTGCTACATTAATAAGAATAAAATGCAACATGAATGTAAATACATATTATATGCATACTACATATGTGTATATAATGCATTTAATATATTATTAGATGATTTTACTTGGCACATAAACAAGAACACGTAAGCTGTATAATTCTCATTTTATCTGAGGGATATATCCTTATATATTATTAACATATTTCAATATAAATTTCCCTTAATTTTCAATATATATTAAGATGAAAACTATTATTAAGAAACTATGAAATATAATATTGTTTGTAAATCATTCATTATTAATACTCTATTAATATTATATATAATATTTATAGAGTATAAGAGATATTATATATACTATTAATACTCACGGAGCAAGAGATGCAGATGGATAAATCAATTCCCCTGTTACTACCGTATCCAGTAATAGTAAGGGCACGTGATTGTAATCAAGTATTTTCAAGGAAATAAAGTCATACTTCACAGAGTAAAGAGTCTTCGTTGCTAGTAACACAAGTCTCTCCTTTTCTGTATCCCACAGACTTATTCTGGGAATAAATAAATTCTCTTCTGATATGCATTCAAAATTGAAATGACAATGGGTACGAGAAGTTGACAATATAGATTTATATCATCAGTGCGTACTCTGTCAGAAGCCAGCTTCCCACAAGTTCCTCATTGTTTTCCTTGATGAGCCTCTCAGTGCAGTCATGTATGGCTCTTTCTACAACTTCGTTCCTATCAGTAAAGAATGTATGAACATCTATATGCCTAAAAGGCACATTACACACATTTCTCGAAGATGAATCCTGTTTCGTTGTGTCATCACTGCCTTCTGTCGTTGACTTGATAGCTGTAATTAATATAAGTTATAGTAAATAAATACTTGTAACACAATGGGCAGCTGAATTTTTAAAGCGCACTACTTTCTCGAATTTAAATTTTGCTCGAACAATATAATAATTTTCCCATCATCTTGTCATTTGAGGAGAATCAACGGAACTCACTGTCAATATCTTTAGAGATTTCCAATGTGGCCGTTTCAAAATTTGCCGCAGGTCCGTCGTCCAAGCACGTCTCTTCCATTTTTTTTTTAGGTTATCTGTCACTGGGAGATTTTGTTACATGTGTCAGTAACAACGATTCGAGAAATCACAGCACAATAATGCACGATAATGGAATCACTGAAACTTATGAAGTATAACTGCCGAAAAATCAATTAATAGAAACGCATTTGATGGAACTGTTTGTAAATGACGTTTACATTCGATCGTATAAGACGCCATATTAGTACGTCATAGGAGATATCAGTCATAGGGGGATACAAGTTATAGAGGATTTTGAGTTCACATACTGGACAAAAATCTTCCAAACAACCTGGCGTCACTACACATGAGTTTGGTAGGCCTGGTTCAGGACGTCAATGGCTTGCAGTTGTTGTTCATGTTACTTGTAAAAGTTGTAATATAATAAAGTGCTGCGATAATATTGCGGAATTCGCACGAGGTCGCCCCGTAACTCGCAATCGAAATTTCATTGCGATGGCTGAAAATCGGGACGCGATACTGGCCGACTTTCAGGTGAATTTGCGATTGCACGCGCATTATTTGCATGCATAACGTAAATGCGTTGTTAGGTTAGGGATCATACGTGTAGATGACATTGACAATAATTGAAGGCGTTCGAAACAGAGTTTAGCGTCGCACTTATTTTTTTCGGCGGAAACGCAGAAAATGCAAATGGTAGAGACGTGCAAACACATGTCACTTATAAGTTGTTGCATTCCCGTTGTAAGTTTGACAAAAATTCGCCGAAACACCCGTTCGTTTCTTTCTCAAATTGTTTTTATATGTCCCCGTTTGTTTTGAAATCTAAAATGTCTTTCAATGGCGTTCTCTTGTAGAAACTGTACTTGAACAGTTGTGTCACTGCATCTTCTTTCGCCAATTTTCTCTTTATATATACATATATATGTATATATATATGTGTATATATATCACTTGTTCATTTTTACTTATAAATGTTATCCTACATTACACTAATTACAAAACTGTTTCAAATATGCAATCTGTATCATTTATAGGCTTGTACTGGAATCGATGATATTGGAGATGCTATTGTATATTTGGAGCAAACAAATTGGGATTTATTGGTAAGTACAAATATACAGATAATAATATGAAAACATGGATACAAATATATAATCAAGTTATAGTTGATATAGCGATTAATACAAATGTAACAATATATATCTTTTTTTTTACACAGGCTGCAGTAAATAAAGCCATGCCCCAAGATACTCAACAACTACCCTCTGAAATTGGCCCAGATATAGAAATGTTGGAGGAAGTTAAAGCAATGCCGCGTTCATCTTCATCCATATTACAAACATCTCAAAATTCAAGAAAGATAGGAACAACAAAAGCAGATATAATAGAAAGTGCAAAACCTGGGACAAGTAGACCTAACAGTTGTATAAGGAACAGAACACTCACATTCCACATTTACTATCATAATAGCATTTATAAAATACATACGCCTGAGTCATCCACCTTGGGTAAGAAAGACAAAATATTATTGATTCTACATAAGTAGTCTGTAGTCTGGTTCCTGAACCAGGGCTGCTCTGAAGCTTTCTTCCCTTTCCATTTAATGTTTAGTTATATGCTTGTCTCGCTCTAATGATAAAAGTACAACTTAATTCAGGAACAGAAAACTATTGAAAGATTAACAATTAGTATTAATCTAATGTAGTTAATATGTCAAGCTACAAATGTGAAAATAATGTTTCAGGGGACCTTAAGCAGCTTATATGGCAACAAACGAATGTAGCACCCTGTCAACAGAATCTTCGTGGATGGCTGAAGGAACCCCGAACACAAAATACGTCATTGGTAACATTAGATCTGCCTAAGGAAAATACATTGCACATGTCATCATTACCGCAAGACTGCGACCTAGCTCGTGAGACGTGAGTTGTAGAATTTCGCCGACGCAACTTTTTGTGACTATTATTCATGAAATAATCTAAATTTCCTTCACTCTAGTGTGAGCCTCTCGGGTCGTATGACTCAGACTTACACATTGAATGTAAAGGATGAAGTGCATAACAAAACGTACAATCTGAAGTTTCCCGGCACGCATACTGTGTTAGAAGTAAAGACAGACGTCTACTCGTTGATAGACGTGCCTGTACGAAATCAACAGTGGAAAGGTTGGCCTAGCTCACTGAAAGATGATACTGTAATATTGGCGCAAAGTGGAATCTGTTATCCCGAACACGACTTATCCGTCGGAATGCTTCCGGCCAAGGAAGAAAAGAAGGTAATGTCTCGCGTCGGGATTGCAATTTCCTAGATTTTCTATGATATTTATTTGTTATTTTCAGAAGGTTGTAAATCTGGTCGACAGCGACAGTTCTATAGATGAGCCGGAAGATGTAGAAGAATTGGAAGATATTACCGAATCGTTTAATGTCGAGGACGACATTTTCATAGATGACGTTAAATCTACTAAAATAGAGCGCCTCAGTGAGTGTATTCTAATAGGAGAACATCTGCTCCTTCATCGTGTGATAATTATAACGATGATAAAATGAGGTTTTTTTTCTCTCTTTTCTGTAAACAGTGCCAGAAAATGTGGTGGATGAGATAATGGGTACGTTACATTTTGCGGAGCAATTCGAGAAGCGATACGGACCGGCACATCCGGAATTCTTTGCCGGTACATTCGAGGATGCACTGAAGGAATCGTGTCTGAAACCGGCGAAAGAGGTTTGTCCGGAATCTTAATGCTGTATAAGTGCGACGAGGATTTCGGGGGCTCGTCGGAAATATACTTGTTCCTCACTTCTTATATTTTTACAGAGAAAACTGTTGGCTGTATATTTGCATCACGATAACAGCGTATTAGCAAATGTCTTTTGTACTCAACTGTTAGGATTCGAAACGGTGCTTCAACTTCTTTCAGCGAATTTTATAGTGTGGGGTTGGGATATTACATTTGAATCTAACAAAGAAAGGTACGATATCTGGAGAAGAATATACGTAACATCAAGTATTATCGACGGAATATTTCATGTCTAAACACTCGATTCGGTTCTCAGATTTCTCTACTCCGTAACTCAAACTCTTGGTACTGTTGGCTCATTGGCTGTGACAAGCATAGATGTTGATACCTTGCCAGCTCTCATGATTATCATGAGATCTAGATCTAACACAGAAATATTTACTATTGTACATGGCAATGTGGGAGTTAACGAGTTATTGACAAACTTAGTGCAAGCCGTTGATGTATTCCAGGTAAATATATTTTGCACACTGTTAACGAGTACTTTGATGAAATTTTAACGTAAAGCTTCGATACTAAAATATAACGCCGTGAATTGGAAAGGTTGACGATAAATGATGATCTCTCTTATTATTTTCTTTAAGGAAAAATTATCTACGAATTGGTCGATAAAAATTAATTGTAACAGATAAAACATACGATGGTTTTGGAATACCTAATATCTTAATGTGTAACATATATCTTTACCGTGTAACCACACGCAAGTATAAATATAAATCATAGTTGATATATAGTTCTTGTTCTTAAAATAGGAACAGAGGCGAGCTGATATTGGCGTTGAGGAAGAACGACAAGCTAGAGAAAGAGTCAAACAAGAGCAAGATAGAGCGTATCAAGAAAGTTTGGCAGCTGATAGGTAACTAAAAGCGTTTATTCGATCCGTTGAATAGCAATGTTTCTATATGTAAGGTAACTACCCTAATTATGAACCATTTAAAGTTAGAGTAAACTTTCATTCATTTATAAAAATTCGACGGTCAAATATTAAAAGGAACTAGAAATACCAATGTCAACAACAAATATTATGATTTTTAAACAGAATTATATAATTTCAAGCTAATTGATTCTAAATAAAAAAAAAATAATTGGAAATGTTAACATATAAATCCTAATTATGGATCAGTAAATTATATCGCGTCCCTGTAACAGGTCATGTGATACCCAATTCTCAAAAAAAAAGCTTGTATTATATCAGATTTTTTAAAAAATCCCTTTCTTTATTTTATAAATATCTACAATATTTCTGAATATAATCTTACAATATAATAATTGTAAAGAATGAACTAAAAGCATATAAAAAATATTTTTCCGTGTTTTCGTTATAATGTGTATTTCTTTAACACATTAATGAACCAAGTTTGACCCGAAATTGGGACTCTCCATAAATAAGACCATTACTTTAAGTAATTTTCATGTTAAACCGAATAAGGATAATATTCTAATATTCTTAATTCTAATTTTATATTTTTAGAGCGAAGGAGGAGGCGAAACAAATGCAAGAGCAACTTGAGAAGCAGAAGAAAGAGCAGGCTGAAAACGAAAGGTTAGCTGAGAAAGCAAGGAAAGAGGCTCACAGGCAAGCTGTAGAATCCAGTTTGCCACCTGAACCGCAGCAAGAAGCGGGCGACGGCGTGATGAAGGTAAAAGTACGCCTGCCAGCTGGAAAGTTTCTGGAACGTAAATTTCAGTCGGACACACCGCTGCAGACGCTCCTTAATTTCCTCATTGTGGAGGGTTATCCTACAGAGGAATATAAACTCTTGTCTAGTTGGCCTCGAAGGGATGTAAGTAGATGATGTAAGCATTTGAGTTCTTATCACATAGATATTTATTTGTACGATTCTTCATATGCCGTTTTTTTCTAACGAGCAAGTTGAAACGAAAGCACTATCTGAGGAAAAAAAATCTTTATAAATACTTTGCTGAAAGTACTCGAGCGACTCGAGCCAGCATATCAAACGCATTTTCTACGTTCGTTTCAGTTGACATCCATGGACTCTAAGCTTACCCTGATGGAACTGAAGTTCTGTCCGCAGGAAACAGTAATACTAGAGGAACGATAAGGAATATGTTATGTAATTAAATTCAAATGTAGAAATTAAGTGTCGCGTTACTTCACAAATGTATTTATTTAACAACCTCGAGATAGTCAGCAATTATGATTTGAGTTCTGTTAATCTTATAATTAGATTTTTACGCTGAACTTATTCCATACAATTAAATCGTATGTCGAATGTAATTTTGTTTTATAAAAGAGAGGAAAAAAAAGGAGACAGCTCTTTTCACGCGTACGTATATATTATACACTTTAAATTTCCAGAAATAAATTGGATGCTGAGAAAAATTACGATACAAAACTTATTAAAATATTGCGACAGCTAGCCTGCGCAAGATTATGGATTGCCAGATTGCAGAGAGACCCTCCTATTTCTCTCATAATTGATTTCGCCCACGGATATGCACCCGCGCTCAACTACAGCCGGAGCCTCAGCATTGGCTGAAGCGTTGACCGTCTTATTCGATCACAGTTGAATTCTCGACGTCATGGGGATATATTTGAGCGAATACCGCCGCTCAAAACACGATCAATACATCGATGGAAGTTATGCAATTTTAAAAAATGCATAGAATGAAGACGAACAGACACTTGGCGACACTAGTAATTCATTCTTACACTCATCATAAATACAAAGAAGCAGCAAATACAATGTCTCGCTTTATAAGTTTGATCGCCTCGCTGAATTTGTTCTCTAGCTCGATGTTTCCGATACTTTTCGCCGCTTGGCACAGCTGCCGAAGCACCTCCTCTAGGCGACGCATACACCTGATAATGGATCCTGAAATGTGTGTGTGTGTGTGTGTACGTATGTAAAATAGACAGAGAACGCCGGAGAATGAGAGATTCGAGCTTGTATCGAATCGTACTTTAAAGTTACGCTTTATGATCATTAATATTATTCGTGAACAAAGAGAAATGTTGTCGCTATTTCTAGCACAGAGTTGCCATGGAAAATGAATTTTGAAATTCCCCGATTTTTCCGATGTTTTCCAAACGACAGTGGAGAATTTTCCACGCCTTTTAACATGTAATCATAAACTTTAACGCTTAGAAGCAGGGATTGCAAGAAAAATAGCTTATATTACTAGAAGCAACACAAATTAAAAATATATAGAAATTAAATGGTCAATGGAGCCGAGAGAAATATGGTTGTTTTAATGTTATATTTAACATTGATATTAACATTATTAATACTATTCTGTGAGAGGGTAAACACGTCCATCGTGTATCGTGAATGTACAAATTTTTTTGCCAAATTGACAGAAAATAAATGAGCATTGGAAGAAAAGAAAAAAAAAGTTGAGAGCATTCGAGGAAATTGTGAGTTCAAACTTTCAGATTTTTTTTTTTTATATCTTTCCCTGACTTTTTCGGGTTCTCTCGGTTTTCCAGGTCTGTGGCAACTCTGCTAGTTTGCCAGTAGTTTTCAAGGAAACAGCTCGTAACTTTACGTGGATTACTGTTATCTTCGAATACCTTACCTTCAAATATATCGGTCATCTTGCAGATTTGTAGGAACGACGCGCCCTTGCACCAAGCGTACATAACGTCCATTAAATACGGCTTGAATCTGTCGACATACGCTTCCTCGTCCAGCTCTAAATTGACCTCCGTCGAGACCTTCGCTATTCTTCGAGCCAAATCTTGCATTTGCCTGAGCGGTCCGCTCAGCTCCTCCGTGCTCTTGGGCATCTCGGTCGACTTTTCGTCGCATACGAAACAACTAATCAACGCCACCATCTGTGGTACGTTCAAAACGTTAAAGAGACCGTTGAAGAGCATCTCTGTCAATAACAATTCGTCGGCACCATTTAGCTCGCAGGCTACGCGTCCTTTCAATTCTATAACGTCCGTCGCCGTGCAATATGCCATCCTTTTTAAAACTCGCTTTCTACACTTGAGCTCGTCCATCTGCAGTATCGACATGGCTTCTTTCAGTTCCTGTTTGGCTTGCTTGAGATTCGCGGCTAGTTCCTCCTTGTGCAAGAACTGCTCGTATATTGCGTTCACGTTGGGGTCCTGTAAAAACAATATATAGCCGACTTGGTTAAAATATATCGGGAACATCCACCATGAATCTTCTCGTCTGAATTGAGCCGTGAAAAATAACAGTCAAGGACAACAGTTCGTGCGATATTTCGAGGAAAACGATGTCCGAGCAGTACCACGCAGTAAGAAAGGATGCTATTCTCCCGGTTCTCTAGGTCTGTGGCAACTCTGTCAATGCCGTCATTTAAAATAAACCATCCCGTGTAACAAATCATCGTTCACTTGTCTCATTTACCTTGTGCAAAGGATGAGCGTAAAGTTTCTCTTCTAGCAATTCGATTTTTTTCACGATATCTTTGAAAGCCTCATCTTGTATTTTCATATCCTCAATGGGATTAAGCAACGGTAGCCCTTCCGGGAATCTCTTCTTCGTCTCTTGTATCGATTTCAGCACGCTTTTCCGGTTGTCAAGCGGCCTAAGGTCTTTCGGATAATGCACCCTGAGTGAGCTTATTTGGGAAATCAAATTATGCACAATCGGAACTACTTCCACGTCACCTTCTTCATTGTCGCGACACGGGATCGGATTGTCCTCTTTTGATTCTTTCGATATACGAAGTAAGACATCGATGACGATGACGGCCTTGTCCTTTACCGGATTTTTCGGATTTCTTTTCTTGAAGTTCACTATGCTGCCCCAATCGAATGTTCCAACATTGTTCTTCACCTGCAACGCGCGCAACAAACGAGTCCGTCGGAGTCTGTCTTTAGACGTGGTTAGGTGTGCGTGCCGACGTGTGAAACACTTACCTGTATCAATCTTCCAGGTTGTAAGAATGGCAGCAAATATTCCGGTTGCGTTAGGAACGATCGGAACTCGCCGCTCAGTCGGTTCAGTCGTTCCCGTATATCATGATACGAAGATA
This sequence comes from Dinoponera quadriceps, assembly GCF_001313825.1. Lineage (NCBI taxonomy): Eukaryota > Metazoa > Arthropoda > Insecta > Hymenoptera > Formicidae > Dinoponera > Dinoponera quadriceps. Next base: position 1,196,901 of record NW_014554764.1, read on the forward strand.
TTTCGTCGTATTTCTCAACATTCACCGTATTGTAGGTAGCGTACAGTTCTTTCACTCCTACAAATCAAATCAAGGTGAACACCGTGTGTATACGTGCCTTATCATTATTAACGTTAAAAATATAGAGCCGACATTGTGGTGCACAACTCACTGTTATACAAAGTCGGAATAGAAGATTGGTTCTGAAATTGGAAGAAGCTCCGCTCTAACATGTACTCCGGATTGATTTCTTCGACCCGTAAAAGATTGAGAACCATGTTATATGTCAAGTGGAACGCGGAGTTAATTGGATCGGGCTTCCCTTTGACGATAGCTTTTCCAACGACCGGGCTGACTTGCTCGTCTATCATCAATATAACGATCCCCTTCTCGTCCAGACCTCTTCTGCCGGCACGGCCAGCCATTTGTATGTATTCCCCTGACGTGATCCAACGGAAGTCTTTGCCGTCGTATTTGCGGGGCGCGGTGAACAGGACCGTTCGCGCCGGCATGTTCAAACCCATGGCGAACGTTTCGGTGGCGAAGAGGGCTTTGATCAGGCCTTCGCCGAACAGTATCTCGACCGTTTCCTTCAAGATCGGCAAAAGGCCGCCATGATGGATGCCTATTCCGCGTCGCAAGAGCGGTAGCACGTTTTCCACCTGCGGTAACTTCTTATCCTCGTCGTTAAGGACGTCTATGGCGTTATTGAAGACTTCGTCGACCAACTTCTTCTCCTCCATCGTATTGAAATCCAATTTGGACATTTGCATAGCGTAAATCTCGCAGTCCTTCTTCGAGAAGCTGAAGATTATCACGGGCGCGAAGTTCCTTTCCATGATCATCTTCACCATCTTGAAGATGTTCGTCTGGCCGCTGTTCGACGGACGGAAACCACCTTTACGTCCCTTTGTGTCGCCTTTAGCCGCGTCGCCCATATTTTGCAAGCACGCCATAGCCCTGTTAAAATTCTCTTCCTTGAACTGACCCATCTCGTCCACGACCTGCGTTTTATAAAGGACAAATTTAGCGCACTAAGCTGTGTGTCTTTCGTCAAGTTTACACAAATGCTTCCGCCATTTTTAGCACTTTATGAGTTACATAAGGTAAGGTCTTAATAGAATGGCTGACTTGTACTTTTAAGACAATGTTTTATGCCCAAATTATTATTTTTTATTTTTTTTTTATACAGCGATTTATTATCAATTATAAATGGCTTTTTGATCTAAGACACGAGACAGTCATTGTGCATTATTTAAAGACAAAGACTCAAGGCAAAAAAATTTTGTCTCGAACCGATAAGTCAGCCGTTTGGCTAAAATCCGCGCACTCACCAGATGAATACCGTCGCCGCCCACTGGAAATATATAATGCTGTAACGGTGTAGGCCTGTAGTCCGTGTATACCACGTGGCAGGGTTGTTTGTGCAAGTGCGCTACCCACTCTACGAATTGTCGTGCATTAGGTATGGTAGCGGAAAGAAATACATAATGCACATTGTCTGGTAATAGTATGAGCGTTTCTTCCCAAACCACGCCTCTTTCTTTGTCACGCATGTAATGAATTTCATCGAAGATTACCCAACCGACCTCGCGCATTACCTATATCATTAGTACAATAATTTGTGTAAAAAAACTTAACTAAACCATTTGTATCACACGTATAAAAGAATTTGATTAAGTCGTTTGTATAAAAAGCTAGAAAATTCACCACCAATAGAATTCTCAATCTTGTTGTGATGTTTTATTTCATTTAATTCATTATAATATTAATATACCTCTGAACCTCTATACAGCATATTACGCAGGATTTCGGTAGTCATAATCAGCACGCTAGCTGTAGGATTTATAGTAACATCGCCTGTTACTAGTCCGACATCCTTGAATTCCTCATAAAATTCTCTGTACTTTTGGTTACTCAATGCCTTGATTGGAGTGGTATATATTACTCTCTGTTTGTCTCGAAGTGAACATGCTATTGCATATCTGAAATACAAGATAATAAAAGATTTCAGAAAAAGTTTATCTAAGACAGTGATTTTCCAAAAACAATATGTAATATACACTCACTCGGCCACGACAGTTTTACCAGCTGATGTATGCGCGGAAACCAGAACCGATTGATTGTTCTCAATACATAAAATCGCTTCCTTTTGGAATGGATCGAGTATAAATTTATATTCCTTCGCTGGCTTGCCCTCCTTGCGCTCCAGAGACACATATTCTTGCTCAGGAGGAACAGCAACCTCGTGTGTACAAGCTTCTATAGATTCTATAGTATGTATTTTTATACGACATGCTATTTCTTCTAAACTGAAAATATAGCATGTAATTATTTAGATATAATAGTGAAATAAAAAAGTGTTAACATTATAACTTTAAAATTCTAAATCATATTTTTTAATTACATGGTTATACACATAGTTTGGTGTCCCAAACTAATCTTGGTTTTCATGGTATGCAAATAGAATGGATGAAACTGAACAGAAAAGTCATGTACCATTTTGAAAAACTCGAAATAATGAGGAATTAATGATATAACTTGCACATTGCGGGAATCGAAATTAGTTTGAGACACCCTATATAATCAAGTATAGATAATGTTACAAAATATTTAACATGCAAATTCATAAGAACCATATATTCCAACATATGCCACAGGAAAAAACTATTGTAAAAACTATTGTAAATAATAGTTGGTACAATAATTGTTACAAATAAATAAATAAAATCTTACTTGATATCATCCACGACAGGATCGTGTCGTATTTTCTTAACAAATATTTTATCATCATCTTCGTCATGTTGACGTTTTGCACCTACAGCTGACTCGTTTTTTCTATAAATTTGTTTAAAATAATTGAATAAATCGAGTTACTATAATAGCTTTTAATACAAATTACGACACTTGATTAGGTTAAGTTAAATATCGTGCACTTACTTTAACAGAATGTCTGATTTTGTGGGCAACGGAATTATTTCCACCTCGTCACCCTCTTCGTCGAAGACAGAAAATAAATCATCGATATCATTTTGTGTTGCCATAATTTATAATTATTACTAACTTAATATTTTTTTTAACAACACGTTTGATTATGTTCAACCAACAAGGCTTAGTTCAGTTATGGCTGGAACAACTTAAGGCTCGACTACATCACCATCAATTAGGTTAAAGATACAACGAGGCTGAAATATTCTTCACCGTTAATCTTCCTTTAAGCTGAACTGACCACGCTAGTTTAAAAAATTACGTACACATTGAAGCATATGAAATATACGTACAAGTTCTCAGGGAGAATTCATACTTGATAGGAAAACAGAAAGCAGAAAGGTAACAGCCAATCAGAACTCGCGCTGGTAGTAAGCAATAGATAAAACAGAAACTATTGACTACCAGTTCTGATTGGCTGCTGCTTTTCTGCTTTTTGCTTTTCAAAGTGTTAATTTTTCCTCACTCTACTAATTGGTCTGTTTTTTATAGCTACACTGCTGAATTTGTGCAATAAGTTAGAACGAGATAAAATATACTAGTCTCATTCTAACTTATCAAGTGTTGACCAATGAAATTACAAATATTCTAGTTAATTCGCTAACAAATATATTCCTATTGCCCATTGTAGACTACGCTTTAAAGATATGCAATCGATCACCTGATTGGTTAAATTTCAATATGAGCTTTAAGAAATTGACCAATCGCAATCGATTATTCTTCTCCCATTCGATTGGCCAATTTCTTACGGCTTAAACTTACTACACTTATTGTAGATCCGGTTTTACTTAAGTGCAGTCTACAATGGACAGTAGGAGTGTATTCATAAGAAGTAAGAATAAGAAATTGACCAATCACATTCGAATATATGGAGAATAATCGACTGATTGGTTAATTTCTTACTTTTACTCATAAACATACTACTGTCGCCCATTGTAGACTATGTTCAGTGAAAGGATTTATTTTTCTGCATTCTAACTTATTTTTGATCTTCAGAAAAAGTAGGGTTGAAGAGTGCCTGACATCTTTCAAACGGAAGAATAAAAAAAAAGTTTTTCAGGAAACAAACGAGAGAGGACAATTGCGACGTTTTTATTGTTGGTTAAGTTGTATAATATTTATTAGTTATTAGAGAAAGAATGTAAAAAAAGTGTTTATGTACAGTTTCATAGGTGTGTAAAATGGTTATCTGCAAGTTCTATCGGCAAGGTAATTGCCGTTACGGGCAATATTGTCAATTTGAACATGTTAATCATTTCGGTAAGGCAAACAATGACGATAGTCTCCAGTTATATCACACTTGCCACATGAGTAATATATAATTACTAACTTTCGGAACAGGTGGTCCCAAAACAGACTTATACAATGAGGATGAAATTGCGTAAGTATCACAAGAATTTGTTACAATTACTCGTTTATGAGATAAAATTAATTTTTATCATTTTCTCTATTTCTGTGTAATTCTAGGGTCATTGTGGCAAAGGAGGTCCTTCTTGCTGAAAGAGGTGGACAATGGTTATTGTCATGTTTTGCGCCGCTCAAGGAACGTCCTAGTATTCCAGGTATGGAGGACTTGTCTCCAGAAGAAGTTCGATGGGAGATGTACCAGGCTCAAAAAAGTGGCATGGTTGAGCAAGCAGTCAGTAAAACTTATATATATACACACACATCCACACATATATACGTATAAATTATTTAAAGGAAAAAAAAAAATTTGACAGCAAAGAATCTAAATATTTGTTCTATTTGAATATTCTATTAAAATATATTTGTGATATGTATAATATATCAAGCTGCTTTAAAAATTGATATCTAGAAACTGCATTTCCAACAATTGTGCCAAGATATGAAGGCCAAGAGAGACGCGCTGAAAAATCCTAATCGAGAGACAGTAACCATGTTGGTATGTTGTGTCACGATTCTCCTTTCATAGTTATTCTCACCAGCTGACCAATCTTGTATTAATCGTCAAGTGTTTCGTTTCAGAAAAAGCTTTTGGGAAGTGGTCAAAAAGGTGAGTTGGACGAAAGTAACGCCACGCAACTGGGAGATCCTTCAATTCCCTTTTCTTGCAGCTCCTCAGTTGGGTTTAGCCAACAGCACACCGGCTAACAACGTGTTTGGTAAGCAAACATTCGGCGTGCAAAACAACAATTCGTTCAGCGGAGGCTTCACTTCCACGGGCAACGCGTCGATATTCGGGAGGTCCAACAACAACAATGCAACGCCCATGTTCGGCGGCACGCCGACCTTTGGGAACAACCTCGGCTTCAGCACCACGGCGAACACCAGCTCTATTTTCAGCGGGACTACGAACACGCCGACGTTCGGGGCCGTCGCGTCGCAGACCAATTCCATTTTCGGCGGAACGTCCCAGGGCATATTCGGCCAACCGACGAGCAACAACGTGTTCGGCGGCACGGGCCAGTTGAGCTCGCAGTCGACCACGTCGGCGTTCGACAGTGGCGGTGCGACGTCCTCCACCTCGTTGTTCAACAACCCGATGACTTCCCAGGCGAACACTTCTTTGTTCGGCGCGACGCAGACCAGCACCAGCGCCAGCTTGTTCGGCGGCACGTCGAACACCCAGACGAACTCGGTCTTCGGCGCGGCCACGTCTTCCGCCGGGCCGTTCAACGCCAGCTTATTCAGCCAGCCGAAGACCTTACCCGCCTTCGGCGGAGCGCCAGTTTTCGGAGGAGCAGCGACCAACTACACCGGCAACTCCGGCTCGATATTCGGTGCATCCGCGCAACAACAAACATTCGGTACTCCCGCGATATCGTCGAGCGGAATCTTCGGCACCGGGTCGGCGGCCACCACGACGCCGGCCTTCGGAGCATCCGCCGCCGCTGCCATGACACCGGCCTTCGGCACGCCCGCCGCCGCCGTCGCCGCCACTACGACGCCGGTCTTCGGAGTGTCCACCTCCACGACGACGCCGGCTTTCGGCGCATCCGTCGCCGCCACGGCGCCCGCTTTCGGCGGGACCACTACGACGCCGGCCTTCGGTCTGACTCAGCAGCAACAACCTGTCGCTAACACTTTCAGCACCACGGTGTCCACCCCGAGCGTCTTCGGCGCGCAGAACACCGGCACCACCATACCAGTGGGGAACAACGCGCCGTTCGGGGAGCCGGTGAGCAGTCCGTTCGTCACCGCGCCGAGTTCGCAGTTCGGTTCTACCAGCACGACCTCGGCGCCGTTCGCCAGCGCCGGCTTTGGCCTGCCGGCGAACACGAGCGATACCTTCGGGACCGCCGTCACGTCTTCCAATCCGTTGTTCGCGAATGCGGGAGCCACCTTCGCCTCCTCGAACGCGACGAGTGCCGCGTCGTTCCCCGCGCCGATATTCGGTAACGCGACGTTCGGCGCGATTAATACCACCATGGCTACCACGGCGACGACAACGGCGACGTCGGCGATTGTCGCTAACCCATTCGCGTCCCGGACAACACAGCAGGGCGGCACACCGTTCGGCAACGTCGCGCAAAGTCAGCTTAACGGCAGCCCGTTCGGCAACACGCCGCTCGCCGTTACGGTAACCAGCACTATCATCGACGACAGCATTTACAGCACGGAAGACGCGTTAACCGACGACGAGAAGAGCATGTTCCTGGCGGAGAAGTTCGTTATCGGCAAGATACCGCTGAAACCTCCCACGAAGGATATCAAGTGACCTGATGGGGATTACGGATTGTCAGCGATAGCTGCAGCGAGCGCGCAGTGTGACGAAGATGTTTCTGATATACTTGAAAGCATCTCGTCGATCTGTGAGGTTAATCACGACTGAAGGGGGAAAGGAAAACTTTGGCCCGATGTATATTACGTTGTTTCTTCTGTATGAACGTTTTTTTTTTTTAAGTTAATTAATTATACAGTTATTTACATATGTACAAAAAACGTTGACTGATCGTATCACAAACAACAAGTCTATGAACTCATTCATAGACTTTTATAATAGATTGCTACGGATGGAAGGACAGGAGTAGGAGGAGCATGTGGTGAGATACGCTATTATTAAACTGCATGTTTTCCAAAATGCAAGTAACACGCAGGATGACGACCGACCGACGGGTAACACGTCGTTCCTGTAGAAACTTCGCAAACGTTGCGAATTGTTTCCCCAGGAATTAGCAGAGCCGAAACTTTATTCGCTTCGTCTCCTTTACACTTCATACTTTTGCCGTAACTTTATAACGAAGTATAAAGCGAAGCAGCGTATTCGATTTGTGACTCAATTTGATGCGGGCAACGTTCCCGCTAATCATTGCCAGAAATCTGTGATATACGTAATATGAACTGTACAGGGTGTCCCATTTGAATGAAAACAGTAGAATATCTTGAAAACGAAGCAATTGACAAAAAAATTCAGACGACAGACTACAGAAGTTGTAGAGGGATATAAGTTAGTAACCTTAACTTCAATGTATAGTAAATAATTGAAAGTCATTCCAAGATTAACTTAATTTTTTTTTATGATATTTGGTTTCTTTTTAACATAAATCTATTCCTTCGTTCATTCTGTGTGTAAAAGTATTAAGGTAAGATTATGTGAATAGTGAATATATTATATGATACTTCACGATATTTTACTTTTTACTTCGATATTCTTCAGTATAAAATAGGAAATATCTCAAAGTATTCAATTTTCGATCACATTGTCACAAAATTATATAACGAAGTTAAGGTCACCAATGTCCTCCTCTAAACCAGGCAATTTTTGTCTGAACCATTGTTTTTTGTCAATTGCATTTTCAAAATATTCTACTCTTTCCATTAACATGGAACACCCTGTAGATTTCTATAAATACTGGCAGCGATTGGTGGAACGCCGCCCCGAGTCGGGTCGCAAATCGAACAGTTACAAGGCGCGTTTCGGCACCCGGCGGACTCACGTATACTTATTTTTTTTTCAATATAGAACATGTTGGAGCCGAGTTTGCACAGCAAAGTTACCGACACTGTCGGACACCCTGCATATATATGCTATTCCTAGGCTCACGTGATCGAACGCGGACCGTGTGTAGATTCTATAAACACACCTGCGGTAAATGACACAGGGAGTTCGACGGGTAATTAGTTCGTTGCGTGTAAGTCGTAGGCTGGTTGGACGTCTGCGAGAGACCAGGTGGTATACCATTCGAAGGTTTATAGCCGGTAACCTGGAACAGCAACGGAGACCGCGTTAATTCACGAGAAATCGTACTTGGACGAGTACGGGAGGAGACACGGCGATTGCCAGTTTTAGAGTACATTTCTATTTTAAGCTATCTCTTGATGCAAACTTGACATTTGTAGAATTCTTTTTTTTTGTAAAGATTAGTCAGGATCCCACGCTACAAGAATTATATAGGAAAATAAGATATATCCCGTTCGAAATAAAGTATCGTACTGGAATAATAAAAATCGCAGTAACTGGCTAGGCGCAGAAAGTGAATTGTGAAATTTCCTGACTTTTCCATATACTTTTCACACGATAGCGGAGAATTTTCCGAGCAATGTGCATTCTTAAACTTCAACATATATAGAAACAGGAAAGGTGTAGTAACTTGATGCGTTACGACGTGTGTTCTAGGATTAAGTATGCCGTACTAATCACCGTACCCCTTCCGTACCTGGCGCTCGATTAAGGGCTGGACGGCTCGGGCGCTCACCTTGTCGTTCATTTCTGGGAATATCGTGCTCAGGTTGAAATTCGTGAGACTGGTGCCTGACGGATGATGCGGCATCGTCATCGGATTGCTCGAGACGATCCCACCTCGCACCATGTTGGAGTTCATGGGGAAGCCGGGCGCGCCTACGACCGCGACACCCTGAGCCCCGGCCACGGCCGACGGCGGCGGCGGAAGACCGTTCGCAGTCTTGGCGTACACGTTCGTCTGCGGGTGATTCTGGTAGAGGGGGTTGGCGTGGGGCGGCGGTGGCGGCGGCGGTGGCGGCGGCGGTGGCGGCGGTAGGAAGCTGGTCGAGTGATGATAGTCCTCCAAGGGCGAGTTGATGCCGGACAGGGGGAACTCGAGGTTCTGCATCGGGCCGTCGAGGCCCTTCCGCTTGCCCTTCTTCGCGGCGGTCGTGTACGATCGTTTGTCGCAGTTGGGGTGCTTCCCGTAGTGCGGATGGTTCTTCGCCGAGTTGCCGCTGCTGGAGCTCGTGTTCGCGCTGGACGTGTTGACGGTCGAGCTGGCGCTCGACGTGCTCGTCACGTTCGGCAGCAGGAAGCTGTTCGCCTCGACGTAATCGGTCGTCGTCGCGTTCTCGTGGAGCGGCATCATGTAGCTGTTGGACGCGTTGGAGATGCTGGTGATGAAGTTGCTCGAGGGATAGATGGAGTTGGCGTTGGACGAGTAGGCGGCGTAAGAGTTGAAGTTCTGATTGACCACCTGGCCGTAGCCGGTGCCGTCGTCCGCGCTCGGGAAGTAGTTGATCGGCATCACCGCGGCGTCGGCGGTGGATAAGCCGCTCTGGAACTTGTTCTGCGGGTAGTTCGCCGTGAACTTGATCGACGCGTGCTTATCTTGGTGGCCGCCGTCGTGAACGCTGGTGCCGATCAGCGCTTCCGCCGTGTAGTTGCTCTTGCAGTTCCTACTTCTCCAGTGCACGTTGTTCTGCTGGTACTTCTGCTGCTGTTGCTGCTGCTGCTGCGGTGGTTGCTGGTAGTTCTGCTCTGTGAACACGTGCCCGGATGACTTCTGCTCTTCGTGCCGCTGATGTAAGCTGTCGTTGGTCGTCGTGGACTTGCGAATGTCCATCTGCCGCTTGCTGGTCGTCCTGGGACTCGTGTTGCTCTTCCTCTGGTGCTTCCTCGCCTGTTGTTGCTGCTGCTGTTGCTGCTGCTGCGAATGCTGATGTTGGTGCGGATGATGGTGCGGGTGATGCTGATGCTGCTGATGATTCTGCTGCTGATGGGACTTCTCCGCCTTCTCGTGCTCCACGAGCTGGCTCACGGACAGGAAGGTGGAGGCCGGATGCTGCGCGTTCTGCGGGTTCAATATCGCGTGGAAGTCCCGGCCCTGCACGTTCGCCTCCTTCTCCTTGATCACGTCCTTGCTGGACTCCGCGGTGACCCTCGACGACGGCGTAGCGCCGAACAGGAAGTTCTGCTTTTCCGTCAGATTGGCGCCGAGATCGAGATCGCTCACCAGGGTCTGCAGGCTCGACGGCACGATGTGCTGGTCGATGCACTTGACCGACTGCCCGACCTGCTCCACGTTGTGCACGCCGCTCTTCGTCGGCGACCACGGGAACGGCTGGTCCTCGGTGGAAAAGAAGTTGTCGGCCGGCCGCTTCGGCTCGTTGCTCTGCAGGACCGGCAGGTTCGAGAAACTATGAGCGGCCACGTCGTAGTTGTTGTAGAACTGATTAGGCGTGCCCTGATTGTAGTTGGGCGTCTGGCCGAAGAGGTTGTTCGGGCAGAACTCCAGCTCCTTGCCGATCGGCGGCAGGATAATGTCGATGTTGGCGTTGTGCTTGACCTCGGGCGTCATCATCCAGTTGACCGGCGCCTTGATCGCATGCTGATGCTGGTTCCCCTTGGACTTGTTGCCGCCGCTGTTGGCGTTGTTGTGCGATTGCTGCTGCTGCTGTTGCTGCTGGCCGTGCTTCACGTCGCTGTTGTAGCTGCTGCCGCTGTCATGCGGCAGACCCGGGATCTGACTTTGGCTCAACGTCTGGTACTTGTGTTGATTCTGCTGCTGAGCCTTCTCGACGTACTTGAAGTTCGCGCCGGCGTAGGCCTCGATGGAGTACTTGATCTGCACGTTGTTGTCCGCCAGGTCGAAGTTGATCTGAGGCTCGTAGCTCGGCATGCTGTACACGGCCTTCTCTTGCTTGGACGACAGACTCTGGTGACTCTTCGCCGTGTGCTGTTGTTGCTGCTGCTGCTGATCCGCCATGGCGTTGTATTCGTTCGACATGTAGTCCGTGTCCATGGCGTACTTGTTCTTGCTCTTGCCGGCGTCAGGATACTTGTACTCATTGCCGGCCTGTTGACCCTGCATCCTGTTCTGCTTCGCGACCGTGGACGCGACGTTCGTAGGGTCGTTCCTACTCTTCGACGGGTCGACGAAGGTCTGCTTCTGCGACTCGATCTTCCCCCTCGGCTTGTCCATGCCGGGGATCGTCGAGTTGCTGCTGGGATAGTTGTCGCCACCTGTCAGCACCTGATTGGTGAAGCTCGGGTTCTCCTTGTGCAGAGGCACGTAGCTGTAGTTCTCGCAGATATTCTTCGCCTCGGCGTTGTCGCTCGGATGCGCCTGCTCGAAGTGCAGATTGTGACCGTTGGACGTCGGCAAGAGCGTCGTCCACGACACGATGTTGGACGAATTGTGGGCGATGGTGGTGGTGGACTTGGCGTAGTTCACGGTAGCCGTGCTCTGCTCGTAATTCGACGTGCTGACGAACGTCTGCTGTTGCGTGTAACGCGGCACCACGCTCTGCTGCTGCACCGCTGTCGACTTGTTGGCCATGACGGCGTTGCCCGACGACGCCACGACGCTGCTCTTCTTGTCGTCCTTGCTGGAGTAGGAGACGTAGGCGTGCGCGTCGGCGCCGAGAATATTGCGCTCCGCCTGGCCGGAGCTCATCGCCTCCTTCACCTCGTACTGGAACGACTGGACGAACTGCTCCACGTCCAGCTTCTTCGCGGAGGCGTAGCCCGCGGAGTCGGTGCGCACGTGAGCGTGTTGCTCCTGCAACTTCGAGCCGAGGACGCCGAGCTTCGTCTCTTGGCTCACCGCCGGATTGTCCGAGGTGTCGGTGCTCTTGCTCAACTTGGAGTAGCTTCCCCGTTGGAAGGGGTTCTCCGAGGAGTTTTGGCCCGCGGCCTTCGTAGCGGCGTAGCCTTGGTTCCGCGACGTGGCGTTCGCCTCGCCGTCGGTGGCGCCCGACGCGAACGATATCGAGTCCTTCTGCGTCTTCGCTTGATCCGCCGCGAAATCGTTGTGGGAGCTCGCGATCACGTGCTCCTTCTTATGGACGGGGAAGGCCTGCTGAGTAGCGCTCAGACCCAGCAGCACGTGGCTCTCCTTGGTGGTCTGACTGTAGACAGGCTGCATGTCCTGAGGGGGGAGAATCGGAAGAGAGGATTCTTTGGCTTGAGCGGAGTAGCTCTGCAGGCTCTGCGAGGTCGCGGGAAGACTTCGGTCGACCGGATTCGCGTAATCGCCGGGCCGGTGGTCGGAGACGATGCCGGAGTGATCGATGAGCGCGTCCTTGCTGTGCGACGGGTAGATCGCGACGTTGTGCAACGTTGAGCTCTCCTTGTCCTTCGGGTAGTCCATCTGCAGGGAGCGCAGGGACGAAGAGTTGGTGATCGCGTTGTCCAGGCGCGCAGCGCTCAACATATTCTGGGAGCCGTCAGCGTCGATCCGCGGCACGACGGTGGGATTCGAGTCCTGTGTGGTCGCGTGGGCGTTCGTGAACACCGACGAGGTCGGCTGCAACGTATTGCTGAGACTGTTACCGACCACCGTCGAGTAACTCGGCAGGAAGTCCTGCAGTCCCGACGAGTACGTCACGTCGGGGATGCGACTCGTCGCGGCAGCCTGAGACGTGCAGTCCGCGACGTTGCCCTTGCCGCTGTCCGTCGACGTGGAGACGTTGGCGTTGCTCAGCGTGGTATCGGCCACGGTCACGTGATTCGCCGTCAACTGAACCTGTCGACTCGGGTTCGACGTCAGAGCCGGGGGATTGCCGGCGATGCACGCAGAGTCGACGGCGGGGAAATTCACCGCAGAAGTGTGAGCGGAGAAGGTGCTGGTGGTCGCCACGGGCTTCTCCATGCTCGTCGCCAGGCAGGTCTGCACTATCTTGTACGGCTCTCGCAGCGTCTCCTCGTTCACCACCTTCGGCAGGCTCTTGGCGCACTCGACGGGAAGGATCAGCTCGGGATTCACCGGACTCACGGGCGCGCCGCCGCTCTGCTTCTCCTCGCAGGACGCCTTTAGCCGCTTCTCCGCGATCGCGTGTGACGTCTTGATTTTGAAGCTGTTCGGCTCCATCGCGCCGATCTGCAGCAACATCGGCGGAGTCTGGCTGTGGTACTTGAAGTCTTCCTTCATGTCCTCGTCCAAGACCTCGGTTTTGCCGTTCAGGGACGTCACCAGCGGAAAGGCCATGAGAAACGCCGCCGTGGGCGACATCGATTCCGGATTGTGCGAGCTGGAAGGTACCTGCAGGGATGCGAATATATCGTTGTCCAGGTCGGAGTGTAAGCCGTCCGACCTGTTGCCGCCGATCGGCACGAACGTGTTCTCGTTCGTGTACGACAACGACTTCGACATCTCGTCCTTCTTCGTCAATTTAGCGTCATCGTTCACCACGGCTAACAATGACGCCGACGATGACGAAGACGAGGACGAGGACGACGAGGACGAGGAGGACGATGACGACGACGATACCGCAGCCTCGACGATGCTCGCGCCCGCGTCAGGCTTCATCGTCGTCGTCGTGTTCGTGTCCAAGTTCAGGATGATCTTGTTGCTCTCTGCGCTCATCGCGTCGCTGACTTGTTGCCGCTCCTTCGCCGTCGTGACGTGCAGCAGACTGTCGAAGTGCGTGCCCAAATTGCACACCTCCTTCGAGCCTTCCGAGCCGACGGCCTTCTCCACCGCCTCAACGTCCGTCAAGGTGGACTTCGAGGCCAGTTGTTCCGCGCCTTCGCCGCTCTTCTCCGCTATACCGTCTATCGACATATTGAAGTCGTTGGACGAGCGATCAGGAGCTTCCGCTTCGCGTGCTTTCAGCAACTCGCCCGAGAACTTGTCCGAGACGTCGGACGGCGCGACGATGTCCTCGTTCGTCTTCTTGTCCATCTCAAAGCAGCCGGTGTCCACTATGTTCATCAGCTTCGACACTTTGGAAGAGGCTTCCTCGCGATCCACGTCCGCAGCCATCGGAGTCGCCTCGTTCACGCCGGACTCCTTCTCGTTATTCGCAGCTGTGTGCTCCTCTTGTATGTCCTCGCCTATCTTCTCTATAACGTGCTTCAAGCTCTCGATGGACTTGCAGGTGGCGGTGAAGTCTGACGCCTTCGAGGTCGCGAGCTGAATGCCGTCTTCATTCTCCTTCCGTTTCTTGTCCTCCGGCTCGTCCGCGGAGTCGAGCTCCGAGGACAAACCGCGCTTAAGCGTGCCCTTCCGCACCACGGTCGTGCCGCCATCGTCCTGGCTTTTCGCAGCCGAGTCCTTCGGCGATTTCTTCTCGTTACTCTCTTCGATCGTCTCCGTCGCGCTCTGCACGCTCCGGTGGCTCTTCGAGTGGCTCCTATTACCCTTCGCTTTCACTTCCGACTCTTTCCTATTCGCGTTCTCCTTAGGCTTCTCCACCTTGTCCTTGTGTATCGCCGGGATAGGCACTTTGTAAGTCATCGTCGTCTTTGTGACCTCCTTGCCTTTCGGCAGTATACCCTTATGCCCGCCGATCTTCGTGGCGTTGATTATGTTCTTCACGTTGGACGCCCAATTGTGAGAATCAACCACCATATTCGCGCGGATGCTCGGCACGGTGTTCAGAGTGACCTTCTGCACGGTGTTGATCAGCGCGTGATTGCATATGGAGACGGTGTTCTGGACGCCATTCGGTAAGGGCTGCATCACGATCATCTGACTCTGCTGCGTGCTGCCGAGAATTATCGGGTTCGCAGGCGCCTGTTGCGTGTTCACGATGATATTCGATGTCATCGGCGTCACCAGCGGCATCAGCTTTCCACCGGACAAAATGAGCGTATTGGGGGCCAAGTTTGTGACGGTGCTGGCTATCTGCGGCAACGCCGACTTTTTCTCGTCTTTGCGCTTGCTTTTCTTCCTCAACGCTTTTTGCGACTCGGCGGCTTTCTTGTCCGCTGCAAGCAAAAGGTCGTCTGTAATATGATAACTGCTCGCGCGGTGGGGTCTGAGACAGATATTTCTTGGCCAAAATTCATTTTATCGAAGTTTCACCTCGAGCTGATATGAATACAGTTTTATGTCCTGTAATCAAATAATCATAAATTGTTATCATTCTTCGCTTTTACCGCCCATTGGCAAATATGATGTTATAAACATTGCTCATTCAAAGGTAAGTTTCAGTCACATCTATCACAAGCTGTCGAAATTGTGCTACATATTATATATTTGATAATAATTGTAGCATTATATATATACGTTTTTCATACACTGGAACATGCCTCAATGTAAATAATTTCACATTTTGTAAGGTTTTTTTTTTATTTCTGAAGTGAAGTAACAATGAAATTTATTATTGAAATATGCATAACCCGAAAATGAAAAAGTATATTATCGTTAATAATTTAGGGAAGGTTTTAAAAGTTTCTGAAAAAACAAAAGTTATATAATAATTGCCGAAATTTATTTACCATTGAAATCTATTATATTGCCTGCATCTTTTGAAAATAATTGACCTTTTCTTGATCCATGTAATATGTTTTATCGGATTCTGGAGTTTGGAGCAATTAAGGAATAAAAGTATTGGACTAAATGATGTAAAATTCTCTGTAGAAAAGTAGAAACTGTTAATAAGAAAGTCGAGTTATTTTGTATTCATCTGAAAAGCAAGTGGTTTAAATATAGCAGAAAACTAGTACAGTTTGAAGTTAAAAGTTCCAAATGGTTATCAAAACATTTTCTGCGTACAAGAAATCATATTTATCAAGATCCCGAATTCTGGCCAAAAACTTTGATTTCCAGACCATTGTGCGTTAGTTAGGAGTATACAGATAATTTTGTACTAACCAGTCTTCTTCTTTGCATTTAAGTGCGTGCTAGTTGTGCTCGCCTCGTTGGTAGAACCTGAATTGAAACATAGGAATGATATCAATCGGCGCGCTTATCGATACTGAACTGTGGAAGTTTCAAAATTTGTTTGTACCATTTTGACAACGCTCTGTTTCCTTCGATCCATTGTCAGCTATGCTACTTGTACTATCGGAATTATAGTTTTTACCATTGGCACAATTCACTCGATTCTCTTGATTCTCTATGGAATTGCAGATAGTCTTAGCGATAGCAGCTTCTTCGGACAGCTTTTTTGGAGTAGACGATGTCACGGATTTTCTCTTAGAAGGCACTTTAAATTCTACAGGTTTCTCCTTCCTTTTCTTCTCTAAACTCTTTTCTATGAACGACAAGGGAAATTTTCATAATAGCAGACGTCTTTAAACTACTACATACATATTGTATGTAAATAATCACATACTTTCTTCAATCTTATCAAAATATTTCTCTACATCATCAACATTAATTTTATTCGACCATTTCAGAGGAGATATTTTCTCAAGAGCTGGCTCAGCTGGCACAGAAATTCCAGCTTCTTTAAGAAGACTTGATAATAACTGTGTACGAGACATTAGCTGATTTACGAGCTTCTTCAAACGAGCCAATTCTTCTTCTGTAAAATCAAGATACAGTTACATTATTTAAATTTAAAGAAATCTTGTTTTATATTCATGCACAGGAATAGATTACATACTGTGTGCTTCGGAAGCATGAGTAGAGAATAACTCCTCAGTACGACTATGGAGGTCTTTTATATAGTTCGATGCATGGATAAGAATATCGACTTTGTTGCGTTTGCGACCTTCTTGATGCGGAGGTAGCAGATCTGCTAGAGTTTTGAAGTATGCATTCATACGTTTTCTTCTGTCTCGCTCCCATGTTTTTGCTTTGCTATAAAATTATTAAAAAAACATCGACAAATAAAATATTTCGACGGAAAAAATAAATAACATCAGAATTGTTCACTCTGAGGGATATATTTCGGAGGAATTTAAACATTTTGGCACAAGAGAAATGGGTTGTGTTTAAACAATTGAATTGAAAGTAAATTAGAACGGAGTAAAAATCGAAATATTTCTGCGATAACACATTCGAAAGCGTGGTCGAAAATGCTAAAATATTTTCATTGTGATTCTAGTACGCAGTTTCCAATTTATTTAGAATTTTGACACTAGGAACCACAAGTGAGGAGTTCTGACGACCAAGTGGCAAGGTTAGAAAGTCATGATAAATCTGTATTTACGTGTTCTCCTTTCGTGGCATAATTTATCCGTTTGACATCGTTTCGTAAAAACAGGGCGCTGCGAAAAACGCTGGTGCGTCACTCGCAACTGACATTACGCGATCATTGGAATTGCCTCCGTAATTGTGACATTTTGATATACCACTGATACTTCTGCAAAAACATGAAACGACCAACAGCTACACCGAGAATAAGAACAAGTGAGATGATAAACTCGAATTATTATTACAGCAGGCCTCGTGTCTGGATGTTCGTACATCATAACTGTTGATTATTCGAGGTAGAACTCAAAAGATCGTCCGACTTGCCGTTGAATCATACCACTGGAAGATGAAAGGCCATTCGCCTGGCCTGCCATTGAGCTGTACCTGAGGAGAATATGGCGGTAACATCGTCATAGAAGGCATTGGCCAATCATATGCACCAGATTGATTCAAATACTTCAGAACGTTACAGAACGTGTTGGTTGACGTTTGTGTAGTATCTCGAAAGTTCTTGGAAAAGTGACATATTGTCAATTACAGTAGAAATTATATTTTATCGGAGTGCAGGTGACGTGAAACAAAAAATTAAATATATTAATGTATTTCTTAAGATATTTCGTAAGTGTCAGATTAAGAAGAAGATTCTCTTTGTGATTTTGTATAAGCTGTACAATCATGCCCGAACTGAGGAATATGATTTCTTTTTGTTATTAGCGCTTATTATTTATTCGACATATTTCTACATTATTTTAATCGTTTTTTAACGAGATTCAATTAATTTTTACAGGTGATACTTAACCCATCATTATGGATACCGATGTCAATAAGATGCCTGTTAATAAGATCCATCGTATTTTATTGGATGCTGGCTTACCATCAACTATTGAAGATCTCAAAAATCCTGCGGAACAATACATTATGATGTTATTAACATCGTTCTTGTCACAATTTGGCATTAATATGAACTTAATTGATCAGGTAAGATTCTTTGTGTTAACGACATATACGTGTTAACATACAGTATATGTTTTATTTTTATATTTATAAATAAATAATTTGTTGCAATAATAAGCCTCATGGATTTTTTGTTATACATATTAAGTAATACATAAAAATTACTTTGTAGCCAACTGCAGAACAGTGTGCTATTATGACATATTTTAAGGATTCTGACATAATAAGTCTGATCAACTTGCACACAGCTCTGACACAAATATTTAACAAGATATTTTTAGAAGATTTTCACATTACTGATATTACTAATCCAGGTACAAATTGCAGTTAAAAATTCCAAAGGTATACTATATGAATTTAATATACAGATAGCATGTAATAAACTTTGCAGGACAAAAACGACTTAGGAGGCAAGCCAAATTTCTCGCTAACTTTGTATTGTATGCAATGCAGAAAAAAATAGACATTAAGGATAGAATGGATGAAGTTCATGCTAGATCTAAGCTACTAGAAGAATTAAAAGATAAGAAAACTCAAATTGTGGAGTCTATTAATGATAAAGCTTTGCACAAAGCAAAACAATTGTCTTTGATGAAGAAGGTAGTCTGCTATGAAATATATATTTGTGATTAATTATTATATAATTAGTGATTAATTATTATATAATACATTATGAGTTCTTGTATTTTTATATTGTCACTTTTATTAGCTTGAAAATGATATACAACATGTACAGTCAAAAATTGAAAAGAATAATAAAAGGGAATTAGAACTTGAGCTAATAAAAAATAAAGCAGAAAAGGGAAATCATAAAGCTAAGGAACTTTGTAGATCTGTTAAAGCAACTGTAATGAAGGTAAATTGTTTAATTTTAATTTTAATTTCTAACAATATTAGCAATGTAACATTTTTATTGGCATATGATCGATTTAACAAATTTTAATATGTACATTATAATTTTTAGCTGTCCAAAGAAATAGATGACTTACAGTCAGAAGTAGTATATTCACCAGAAGAGTTTCGATCACGTCTAAATGAACTTGAGGAGCAAAAGAACGTAAAAATCGAGGAACGTGACATAATGCAAGAAGCCATTCAAGATAAAAAACAATCTATGAAACAGATTGGAGCAGAACTGGATATTATCCAGAAAGTGAATGATGAATTGACTGCGCTTAAAATTATATATGAGCAGCTAATGTGATTTTCTAATCATCTTTAGAATCTTATAAGTATACCAAAAAAAAATTACATCTTAAGTTAATATACTTTTTTTTTATTACTTTCTGTCAGGAACCAAAAAACGCAATCAGATAATATTAAGAAGCAGATTGAATCGCTGAACAATATGCGAAATGAACAACAAAGTAAATTATCAATGCTTAAAAGCCAAACCGATAGCGAAGTGAACGAACTCAAATCATATCGTAAGGAAGATATCGTTAAATTGGATGATTTGTATAAACAATTACTGAGGTAATTATTATTTTTTCACACGTATGTTATTTCCTTTTCTCGTAATTTTTAAAATTCTTAATTCGCTAATGTTTAGTGAGAAAAATTCGAAGAAAACTCAGTTAGATGCGAGAAAAGTTTACTTCAATGAGAAGTGCCTAGAAAGAAATAAATTGAAAGAAGAGATTAGAAGAAAAGAAGAGGTATCCGCGGCTCTCGTACAGAATTTTCAAGGAATTTATGACAATGAAATTGCTGATGTGAGTTTTATCGGTTACCTTTATAAATACATTTTTATTTTTACATCTGTACAATTAGATCAGAATATAATTTAGTTTATTAATGTTCATGTTGTAAATATATTTTATTACAATATATTTTATTGAATAGGAACTTAAATTACGGAAAGCCTACAGGGAGTTATAATTGGAAAGCGTTTGGAAGGAATCATCCAATAAAACGGATTGTATCTATTAATTATTATCATATATATAATTATCAGCATATATATTATTATCATATCATACGATATCTCATGAGTTTTATTACTAAGTTCTCATTATCAATGGAAATTGCAGAATAAATCATTTATATTACGTTATATTATGTTTTTACTAGAAGATAGTAATATATTATTCGATTGTAAGTTCTAACACGAAATCGGGACTTAATTTTTATTTTTTTTTAACCATTTTTCTAAACAATTCGTTTCTTATTCGACTTTTTTCCATTATATATAAGTGCGAAGTTGGTCACCGAAACGACGATCGATTTGATTGATACTTGCATCACGTCATATTGTACAAAGGATATCAAGAAAAATCGAAGAAATCTTCTCCGTTGAGTGAAAACAAGCTCAGCAATACGAAAGATGCAATTCATTGAATGCAATGAATTTTAATCAATAGGATTTCAAAGGATCTGCAAGTAACGAGAGATTGCAAGGAATGTATCTTATCATTCGCGACTCGAAAGGATACCGGCTATGTGGATCCTTTGGGTAAGAAATATTTTCGGCGATTTCTCCAATTTTTGATATATAATCAGGGATCTCAATTATTTCCTTTTTTCATATTGTTACATGTTAGCAATAAAATTTTCATAAATTTTAAAATAAAAAGTGAAAGAATCAAATTGCTTTGAAAAACAATAATGTAAGACATTTTTAACACAGGTATTGATTACTCTTTTCCAACTTGTAATCCTATTGATGTTGTCTGGTATCCTGTTTTCCGTCGCTGCCATTTCACGTTTAATGGAAATAATAATTATCCTGGTAAATCCTACCGCTGTATTTCTACTGCGACAATCCGCGAATTTAATCATTGTGAGTACTACAGTTAGAATTTTAACTTTCCTTTAATCAATTCTTTCTCCAGAACTTTTCTTTCTATACTATTTTACCTGAAAATATAAAAAGATATATCTATATATGATCTAAGCAATAACAAATGTTATATTAAGTAATATGTATTGAAAATGATATACAACCAAGACCAGGACCATATAGTCCCGTGGTCAGTTAATTTTGAACACATGTTCCTATACAGTTTTTAACAATCCTGACTGCAAAGATGACGTGCTCAGTGTATCACAAACTCCACGAACTTGTTAAATGCGATCAGGAGGAAGCAATAAAAACCATTGCTATTCCTTCGCAAGAACCATTGCAAGCATTGAAGCAAAAAGTTGCCCCTTTGCAAATTAATTTGCGAGCTCCTTTCGTGCCATATAAGAGAAGCGTCCTTGAAGAAATAACAATATATCCATTCATGGAAAATGAATCTATTGCTGGTCCATCAATAGGTCCATCAATAGGATGCAAGAAAATCATCGAACCTTTGCAAGATCACTCGCATGATAATAATATGGAGAAATTCACAGAATGCAAGAATACTGGTGATGATGATTGATGATTTTTAAAGATGATTTTTAAAAAAACGGATTACGTAGGGAAAAAATGGGAATTGCATAACAAAATTATTTTACTTGTACTTGAGCTATTTGTGTACGAAAATTAAATAAATAAATATGTGTATATATATATATATATAATTTTTTATTAATTAAAATATTTTAAAAGAGAGTATAAATTTTACAACTATTATCGGTGTTACTATTATATGAGTGTGAAACTTTTTTGTATGTTTATAAAAATGTTAGAAATTAATAGATCAGGCAGGACTATTGTGTATGCCGTGTATAAATGTTGGTAGACGCAGCGAAGTAATTTGTTTATTGTCGCTTGAACGCGATCAATTGTGAAATTGCATCGTATGATCTGACAGAACTTCAATTAGTTACCACATATTTTAAGAGAATTCTTTTGTGTCAAAATGTAGCAAGTTATCTTCTGAACTATATACGTACAATAACTAACTATTTTACTTAAGTTAAGATTATTGAGAGATCTGATTTAGAAATTTATCGAGGTAAAATATGAATGTGAGTTATCTAATGTTGCAAAACGAATGTATTATTTTGTGAAATTTGTTAAATGAATTATTATATGGTATGATATTATACTATTAATTCTTAATGAATTACGCAGTTGGAAGCCACAGTAGCTGATTTGAGTGAAAAAATTCCTTGCCTGCGACATATCTTTCGTCCGGAATATGCTTCGTATTTAGCAATAATAGTCACAATGCTGATAGGATGGATGGTTGTGACTTGGATATTTCATGTACGTATCCTATGATCTGCTCAGTATATCGTGATTATTTTATATTAATAATTCTCTTTTATAGTTAATCTGGATGTTGCTGACACCTTTGGCAATAAGTATTATCGCTGTAGCGCTAATATGTCCAACAACTACAAAATGGTATTTCCAGCAATTAGGAACAAACTTGGAAATGATAGTGAACGATTTCGTCTATAAATTTCAAGCACCTCAATAAAAACATTTAAAAAATTGAATAATTAATATTTGTAAAAAATTTGGGTATTTATCTAATTTATGTTTACATTTTTATAGTATGAAATATATATAATTCACTTCATTTATCACAAGCTTGAATAAATTGAATAAAAAATAATGAGTAATTTTTGAAAAATTTATATGAAACTGAGAAATAAGCTGAATTTGATTGTCAAATGTGATATTTTTTTATAGGATATCGTCAAGTTTATCTTTAGTTATATAACATGAATAACATGAATTTGTCTGTGAGACCTAATGAAACGTTTCGAAAAATTACGCTTAACCTTGAATCCTGCAATTCTAAAAATTTTTAAACGTACAATCAGGAAACAAATTGCGCATGTAAATATGTTTCATGGTGAAAGGGAACTGTGCAGAAAGGAAAACGAACAATAGGAAAATCACAGCGATGGGAGTGCAAAACTCTAAACGGTGAGTGTTTGAAATCACATCTAATTCGCAATTGAAAAAAATATAATCGTCGTTTATTATTAAAAAAAAGTATTCTGTGTTTTTACACTAAAAGTATCTGTGCAATACATACAATATGTAAAAAATTAAAAAATTATTAGTTAACTAACGATGTTTTAATGATGTTGAATTGAATAAATTAGATGTCGAAGTTATAGATTTGATAGTGTTAAATAAATTAACAAATTATTATGGCGTATTTACGTCGTTAAAACTCGATGAGCTCGTCCAATTTTTCTTTTCACTTCGTGGTTTGCTGTTCGCCGAACTTCAACTCCACGGCTGTTTTGTCCGACTCCACGAAATTTGCTTGCTCCTGCACAATATTTGCTTGCTGGTGCTTCTCTAACTGTATCGAATCAGCTTCTCGTTTGCTCGCTGCCGGATAGACAAGGACCTTAGGGAGTTTGATCGTTGTGGGAGCATCTGGAGGTCCTTTCTCTGATTTATTGTTCTCCATAAGTTTTTGCGGGGTCGATTGTGCCTGGCGAAAAGTTCCTATCTGGTCATTGAATGCATTCACAGTGACACTTTGTGCGTATGGGTGAGAATTGTAGGTTTTCACAGGATAAGATGTATACTCAGGAAGTGAACTCAGGGGACGCATATTAGGATATGTGTTGAGATAGTATGGGCGCAGAGGTTGCTGATGCACCGAAATTATCGTGTCACCGTACGTATTTCCCGGCTGCAAAAGAAAAAAATATATTTCAGTATTTAGTGTTCATAACGATCATAATTCATGATATATTCAGCAGAATATATATAAATATACATGTAGCAGAAATTAATTGTTCTTTTTTTTATTATTTATAGATGATCATATCTCATTCGTAGAATGTTTTGTTTCTTTCAGAGACCTTTGATCTCAGTATTAAACTTCCAGAGATTAAGTCTCAACGTGTAACTTATTTCGCTTTGTACTCATCAAAAGATTCCGAGCGCGTGAATTTCAAGCTATTGATGATAGAACTAAATTAGGTAAGCAGCAGGATCAGAGGGAGAACAATGGAGATGGTTTTATGTAAACAATAATTTTTTTTATTTTTTGAATAAAGTACATGAGGATGAGTACATAAGGATGTTTTGTCGAAGGCACGCGTAATCGATATAATGTCTGAGATGTTCGGTCATTAAGCTTGCTCGGTCCAATTCCTTAACGGGGTCACCAAGTATATAAAAGGGTTAAACCTGTGCGTGAAACCAAACATTATGTACTCAGTTTTCCCAGTCGAGCTGTCGGACCTTCTTTATGGAAGGACCTTTCTTTATGTAAAGACTTTTCTACTTAATAGCGCAGATAGGAATCTTTTGATGTCGCTTCTAGGTTCTATCGTTTTTAAAAATTTGCACCATCATTATCGCGATATATAACACATCTGTTATTATAGAATTAATGATAGCGCATGGTATTATTACTTGATTATCGCATCCCTGATGGAAATGTTATGCTGAAAATTTGCTGAGATTCTCAATTGATCGTATTTTATTATTATTCCGTCAGTATACACAGTTTTCAGTCAAATTTAATAAATTTCAACAGTATATTTTAACTTTCTTTATATTCGAGTACTTGCTATGAACTTAATGGACAATGAGATGAAAGTTGCTGAAAAATTATTGAAATATACAATAATAAATATTTTAAAATAAATCATAATTTTCATTCACGAAATTCAATGTAATGCTGTGAGATAATGAAAATTAAAGTATAATTCTGAAAAGTAATAGAAAAAAATGTTTGAAATATCTGATATCATGAAATTTACTGAATTCAAAATGAAAATTGCATGTATTAATTAAATGGGATTAAGTGGGAGAGTATTTCAGCAAAATATTTCCACATTATTACTTAATTATCACTACTTATCACTAGTTCAGTACTTACGTATTCTCCTAAAACAGTCGGCTGACTCGATAAGTGGTAAGGACAGGGGGGCGTTAGGAACAATGGAGAAGGCCCGACTTTAGGCTCTACTACAACATGATGCTCGTGCACTTTGTGATGTGTCCTAGGCCAAGCTGGATTCGAGTGTCCCTTATGGGCGCAGATGCACTGTGCCTCGGCTAAAGGCTGAGGTTGTTCCAACTCGGTCACCTGAACAGCGAGAGAAACGACATATTTTATATGGTTTTATTTCTGTTAAAATTAAACTTAACTTCATTACGCATCGATATATTATTTTTATTAAAATACTCAGAAATATGCAAAAGGCTCCAAGAATCCAAGAATACATCTTCTCTAATATATCTTCAAGAATCCAACAATTCATGATTCTACTAAATTTAAAAAATTATTTATGTCGTAGAAGGTTGATTTCATGACTAACCTGCACGGCCAATTTTTCAGGATATAGTTGCACGGGTCTGGGCCTTAAGACGTACAAATCTTGCTTGACTGGAGATTCCATTGGCAATATTTCCACAGCTTGTTGTATAGCTATCGGCTACATTGGGAAAAATATATTGGTTATAGTTTATGATATATATCGATTATTTCGCTCAATTCGTTTTAAACGAGCTTTACTCAAGTATAATTTTAGTTTCAGGTTCAATTGCTTAATATTGAAACTGAGGCATTAGAAGCCATATGATGATCTCCGCTTATATTCTCGAGAAAATGAATCTTTATTATCTACTGCTACCGGTTCTTTTTTTTTTTATTTTCACGACACTTCTGTATTTTTCACATATATCTTAGTGCACTTTCTTCTCTTACCCTTAGTTTCTGTTCTGGTTCCCGTATTTCTGGTGATGCTGGTGTTGCATGATGCTCGATTTTCGCATGATGCTCGTGTTTCTGTTCCTCGCGGATCACCGTCGGAGCCGGCATAACATTGCAGGGAGCGGCGGGAGGCGTTAAGATGTTGACGATGGGAGCTTGTGGAGGTGTGGGAGTTTGAGCAGGTTGTGGGGATTGCATGTAGATCACGTGTTGGGGAGCTGGCTGAGGAATTGGCTGAGGAATTGGCTGAGGAATTGGTTGAGCAACTTGCTGCACGTGTAAGGTCGGTTGTGGTTGCGCTTGGATCACGTGGAAGGGCTGCGGAATTGCTGCTGGCACGAGTTTTGTTTCAGGGACCTGAGCGGGAAGATGAAGGGCCGAATGTTGCATTAACGTCTGCTGGGGAAACTCAGGCTGGACTAGAACTAGAGGCTGTTGTTGCTCTGTACAGGGAACGTTTTGTTTTACTCCATCGTGAACCTCCACGCAAAACGTCGTCGATTTCTTCGTTCTGTCCTTATCCAGGCCAAAATCTTCCAACTTCATATCCTCTTTCTCGATCTTGCTCGCCTTCTCACTGATCGATTTCTTCTCGATGTTCTTGGACGTGGATGGTGCAGCCTGGCAGGCAACTAGTGCCAGCAGAAGCAGTGCGCAACAACTTTTCAGATGCATTTTGCTCAATGGTCGTAGTCGAAGACGAACTCTCGAACTGATGAAGCAGGACTGGCTGCCCGGATTTTTAAAGGGATCTCGCGATCTGTCGCGGAATCGGAATCAAGCTCACCGACGATGAAATCGACACTTTGCTTGCAAAACCGGGTGGCCAATCCGATGCGTCGGCAAATTGCGATGCGTGATTAAACAATATGTGTGTCCTCATTATTTCATAATAGCAGGGCAATTTTGTCATTTCTGTTCTTACGTTCTTATTGTACTCAATTGATTTACTTCATATCTTGTGTTAATGTATTATCTAATTTTATTTGATTTATTATTGCATAGTTTCGCAGTAGAAGGCAACTTACGAAACAACTGCTGCGCACAGAACAATAAAGGGAAATCAGAAGCATTATGAAGAGAAGTTTGTTTTGTCTGTCTAATTTAAATGTTTTATGGTATTCTAAGAATCTGTATTAATTGTGTAATAACAAATTACAGGAATCCTATGGACCTTGTGTAAAATGTTAAGCGAGATATATTCAATGTAAAATACAATAAGATAAAGTACAATAAGCGATATAAATTTTTTTATGTGAGATGCATAAGTAAACGCAGAACTCGTTTTGTAATAACAATGCAACAAATTGCTACATATCTTTAAGCATCTGCGATTTCGTTGACTTGACTGAAATTTGTTTCGTGTCGCAATCCATTGGTGTCCTTACGCATTACACTTTTCGCTTATATGCGAAATTCCGCAAGTCTCAAATTGCGCTCCAGTTTCGCAAACACGATTGAAACTTGGCATAATTCCTGTTTACGTTGAGAAAATATAGGTCTCATATAATTTTGTCTAGTGTGGATATATGTGAAAATACCCAGATAGACAGAAATGCTAAACATAATATGCAAACATTTAATATATATTTTATAATTCCATTACAACAACAACAATATGTTTGAATATGTTTGTTTTAAGGAATATTAATTTATTACGCCATAATTTTAATCAAAGTATTGACTTCTCATATTACTACAATAATTTCAGATTAATTGCGTTTCCTTTCGAGCAAAATAAGCAGCAATATTCATGACATCAGAAATGACTTCTTTTATATATTAATAAAATTCTTATATGAAGACGCATCTTCATGTATTTTTGCTAGTCACGATGAAGGTAATACACTAAAATATAGCTGCTCGTAAAAATGTAAATCCTTTTTTTGTCCTTATCGACACTTTATATATTTTTGTTCTATTATTCTCTTTTATTTACGTAAAAAAGATAATTTTTCTTGTTTATACTATAAATAAATAAATAAATAAAATTAGAATAATTACAATTGAGCAGATTGAAATACTTATGATGCCGAACATAATTATAACGATTGATCTGAATGTCTCGTTATTATTCTCTCATTAATTGCTATTAATTCTTATACTACTAAATAATCTTAACTGCTAATTGATATCGTATCGCGAAGTCAAATCATCCGAGAAATTTTTTAAAGAATCCTTTTATTTTTGGTCATCATAGAAAACATGGTCGGATATAATCCTGTATTTATATTACAATCTCAACATTGCGTCATTCATTACATTGAATATATTTTGTTAAAAAGCGATTTATTCTATATAACTAAGAATTCTTTTTTGTCGTTGGCGTGGAACGCCTTTCGAAGGATTCTTTTGGCGTCGGCTCAGTTGATTCCGCTGGAGGAATTTCAACTTCATCTGTTAGATCAGAATCAAGTTTCGTCAAAACCTCGTCTTGCGTGTTGTCCTTTGTTTGTCCTGATCTGCTGTCGAGAACAGGATTGCTATATCCCTTCACATCGTAAGTATCTTTAACGAAAATCTGATCCTGGTTACGTTCGTCGTCCACGACAACTCTTCCATCCTTTAAAAATCTGCTATGTATATTTTCCGTAGGATTCGCACGCTGTACGTTATTTTTCATCCCTGACGAAAAATCCTTCGTGATGGAGGACTCAATGGGAGTAGGATTCTTCGGAACATTTACAATATTTAAGGGTGATTGCGGAAAGATATAAGGAGTAAATAAGGAGTTGATTACAGGCGTACGGATAATTCTATCGGTACCGACACGTCTCTCGTCCTGGACCGTATATTTGTTCTCATCCCGAAAATGCTTATTACTATTTTCCTCCACAAAGTGTGCTTCAGATTGTCTTGTGTTTTTGATTCCTTTCAAATCTCCGCTAAACGTAAAATCCAGCTTATCGGAGAGCGCTTCATCCTGTTTTGCCTTTTTGTGTGTCCTCCAAATATTCGTATTCGGGAGAATAGTGTAAGAATTATAGGTAGATGTTCCAGTTTTGGCGGTATCCTTATCGAACTCGTCTTCAAAATATCCCCAACCCTCTGCCTCATCGTTGAAGTGTCCGACATCTTTTTCCGCCGCAGGATACACTCGTGGCCAGTTACTTTCACTTTCCTTCAATTGCTTAATTTCGATGGAATCTTGCAAGTTATTACCTGTCGCAAAGTTCCAATTATCGGGGGAGACCGTTTCTTCCTTTGTAGGCCTCCAAATATATAAATCCTGATGTGAGTTGTAGGGATAATCAATTTGCTCATTGCCGTTTTCGAGAGTAACCATCTCTTCTTCTTCCGCGGAGTACTCCTCAGAGAAATCGTTTCGGCTCGGTTTCATCTCTCCTAGACTTGAAGTTTCTAAAGAATCCCTCATAAAATTGTCGTAAACTTCGTCGTCCTTCGCCGGTTTTTGAACATCTGAGTCCTCAAGGAGAAAATAGGATTCACGCTGAATTTTAGGCATACCAAACCCTACAGAATAGTATCTATCTCGAGGAGACACAAGATTATTGTGTTGTTGACCGCTGGAAATTGGGGACCTTGCGATTGAATTCTTCCCTTCTTCTTCGTCCTTATCAAGAATACTTGTCTGGAATGTCGGGAAGAATTTATCGGATACGATTTTGTTCGAGGATGCGTGTCTTGAGTCTTCCATGAAGGTCTTCCATGAAGGTTTCTCATCGGTGCGATAAACGACGCCGAATTTCTTCGCGGGATCCTCCTTATCTTCTCTAGGAACTTCAAGATTCTCTGACGAAGACATTAAGTGTTTATCGCGAAGATTTCTGAAGTACGAGTTTTCCCGTTCCGACTCGCCAAATGATCGTCCTGACGGAGAGACACGAGCGAAAGGATAGCTGTTGACAGGTTTGGCCAGAGACAGGGTCGTCTGCTTGCCTGAGAATTTCGTGAACTTGTCGGAGAAGTTTCCGAGAAATTGATGTTGCTGTTCGGATTTATCGGCGAATTGCGTAGACGGGTATCCTTTATCGATGCGAAGATATCCGCCTGTGGGTCTTTGTTGAGAAAAGCTTCTGTATCTTCTAGAGGATATTGGATTTTGGCTCAAAAAAATGTGATCACCTGCTATATTCCGCGAGATATCTCTTTGAGCCAGACGGAAATAAGGCGAATTTCGGTACGGAGAGACGGAAAAATCTTGCAGGATTCCAGTTTGCTGATTTAATTCTCGACGAGGATACCTGCAAACGTTTCGCAAATTGTTCTGTGTATCAAGTACGGAATGTCAGTCTTTTAAGTTTTTTGAAGATTGTAATTTTACTCACCATGGTGACGCCAACGCTTCTGGGCAGTCCTGGCCGCAGGATAGACAGAGTGCTCGTCTAACAGTTCTTTGCGACGATCCGTAAACCAGGATCGCGGTCGCGGTTAAATAATATAACAAATAACGTTGGAGCATTGGTCCCGACATACTTAAAAAATCTCCATAATGGGTCATGACAGCTCTTTATAAGCTTGCATGCGAAGGATGGAGCAAGGACACGCGGTACCGTTAATGAACTTGTTATCCGGCTTGTCACGAATCGTTTATCCGTATCTTATATACATCCGCTAATTTCCGGTAAAAAAAAAAGAGAGGAAGAGCGTTTTGTTTACTTGACTCTTGATTTGATTCACTTCCGTATTTCCTTTTATTTTCAGGCAAGATGCAGGTGACGACATAATATCGCAGAAGTCTTTGGACGTAGTAAAAGGACTGATACTTTTTTTGAAAGAACGTAAGTTCAGTATATCTAATGTTACAAGCGAAAATATTCGTCAACATTATTTATTAAATATTCATTAACACGTTCCGTGCCGAGGGTCGTTTTCAATTCATGCCGCGTGTACTAAAAACGGTACACGATGTGGAGTTTGATAAATCTGTTATAATTATTTGGTTTATAGTTTTTTGCCAATTGGAAAGTTATTTGTTACAAAAGTGAATATTCAAAGTATAAAACGCATAATAGGACGAAATAAACAAGTTTATTTCAAAACTAAAAAATCGAGAGGTAACAAATAAGATATTGTAGAATAGAACAGAACATTAAAAAAACTATAGCTTATTATGAAACAAATAAGATATAACTTTTTTGAACATTTTGCATTTATAATCGAGCAGTACGATGTAACTTATCGAAACAATATATACTTAAATATACAGTAAAAACATTTTGTACTTGTGTTAAAATCGGTTCTTATTAAAATTTTTGTGTTAAATTCGTAACTCATATGTTAATTTAACATATTGTGTTTATATTATCTCAACATTTTATGTTACGTCGATATTTAACGTATGTAAGTGTTAAAATAACATTTTTTTATATTTCAATGTCGATTAACGTATTAATTTTGTGTTAATTTTCTACAAAAAATATTTGTGTAACTTTTTAATATACTCACTTGTTCATATTTTCTTCAAACATTATTTATTTTCTTGCATGCTCGTTCGTGATGACCACAGTAGAATATACTGTAAGTAAATTTAAATACTGGAACGTGGAGATCGAGTTTAGACCGAAAACCAAAAACGGTACACGTGGCATGGAACGCGTTAACAATATAACTAAAAAATGCTAAACATTACATTAAATGTTAAAAATATTACAAGAAAAAATATATTCATTAATAATATGTAAATTAAAAAAATCATATGATTCAATCTCTTGACTGAAGATGCCAGAGTAGAAGGATTATTCCGTCGGGCAGGACGTCGCGAGCTTCGACGGTATATCCTAAATTCTCTGAAAAAAGGACAGAAGCCTCACTTCGAACATTTAAACAATTCAGCTCTGGAATGTGCGGCAGCCTTACAAATTTTTCTCAGCCGTCTCAAGAAACCTATTATGCCGCAGCATGTGCAGGCATTGATTCTCGGTAAAAAAAAATAATAACAAGCGTCATGAACGGAATTAAATTGTGTAAAATAGCGACAAGCACTTCCTGTATATATATTATATTTTATTTATAACTTGAAATATCGTATGATGCTCGAAAATGTAACGTTCATCGACGAAAATGTAAATTCATCGTCAGCAAAATTTGCATTCCGATGAATTGCGATATCACGATGTTAAACTGACCGATTGTTTATATAACATTTGAATAGTCAGCAATTTAGTTCTAAAACAATCTTGTAGTTAATTTTATGACATCTAGTTTTTAAAGATGAATTATCTTTATTAATTTCCAATTTTCGATATTAAATATATTCTCTCTTTATATAGAGTATCCCATTTTAATAGAAATATCTTGAAAACATGCAATTGACAAAAAAAAATAGTACAGATAAAAGTTGTAGAGTTTGAAAAACATAAGTTGATAACCTTAATTTTGTTGCATAGACAATAATTCAAAATCATTTCAATCCTCCACATTTTATAACTTTCGTATGAACCATTTTTTTTATTAATTGCTTCGTTTTCAAAATATCCCACTGTTTCTATTAAAATAGAACACCCTATATATATGTAATCTACAAAGGACAGATAAATATATGATTTATATTTAATCAGCTGATAATCCAGGTGTGGAGACACAAGTTATCGCGCAAGACGCTTTAGGGCTCATTAAACAGGACGTCGGCGGTCGCCACGGCGAGCTTCTGACCGATATTCTGGATCTCTTGAGACACTTGACTTTGTCGGGACCACCCTCGGAATGTTCCGAATTACGAGGATCACCTTTGCCTATCGCCCTTCTACCGGTGTTCTTTAATCTATCGGTGATGTTACACATTTGAATCGTTCAATATTACAAGAATGCTACGATATAAAACTAAATTTTCAGAGAAGTAAAGGAAACTCATTTTATCCAAAGATGAAATCAAATTAATTTGTAGCACACCACTGATTATGTCTTCAAAGTTTTGTGAAATTTTGGTCCAAAGACGTTTCGATACAAAAAATTTTTTAAGATATGGAGTTAAACCGTTTTAACACTGAGCGACTCAATCACTGCCAACTTTAGCCATGCTTCCATTTTTCATGCTAATTAAGAAAATCAAACATTCGAGTTTAATCCCACAGAATATATTTTCATGGAAAAATTTTTTAACGATTTGTCTTATTTTAATTTTTATCTTGCAGTCTGGCGACTTGATAAAATGGAAGCAGGTTGCGGCTAGATTTAGCGAATTAATTACAGAAGCTGCCGAACAACATCGGAACGAACAACGTGCCGCTTGTACGAGAACTACGTTAAATTCGAGAATAAATGTTGCGGACGTAAGAAATTCCTATTGGAAGGACAATTAAATTTTCATTGATAACTTTCCATCTCGAGGCGATTTTAAATCGCACTTAATTCCAGAGTCGTCTTTAAAGTAGGTTTGCTGTATTCAAAACGATATTATTTTATTTAGGAAGTTTCGACATCTCTAGAAGAATTTGAACAATTAAGGAGATCACAAGGATTTTCCTTATTGTATCCTCTCATCCAACTCACAGACCACTATAACGCTCGTAAGAAAAATACTATCGTTTAATAATTTATATAGTTATGATTCTATTGATACAAATTAATAAAAATTTTATTTGTGATAACTGAGTTAATGTGATCGATTATATTATTTCAATTTAATTATTGTTACTAGGCTTTGGTAAGCAAATTAATATTTTATTATACGTTTCCGTTGACAGGTCACGTTGGCGAAATGGCACGTGTTCTCATTACACCGTTACGACATCCAACTATCAGCAGATTACATCCAGCACTTGTTAATCCTAATTAGGTAAGAATATTATCGAACAGCATATACGCGAATTCTGTGTAAATCATTCTATTTATCTATTACGATAACGTTTATGTAAATTGACTGATTTAATTGTGCTTCGATTGAGACGTGTCTCCTTGCGGTACCAGTAAAAAATAATAGTTATTGATTTAATAGTGATGGTCATATCAATTATAATTGAAACATTCGTTTGAACAAATAAGAATTATTTGCAAACACATATATTTCCAAGTGCTTCTCTACACGTTGAAACGGAAAATAAAAATTTAGTACACATTAATTACACCGTAGAACATAACGTTGTATGATAAAAACAGCCATTTACTGCTAATTCGCTATAAAAACGCAAGTGAAACTTGCTCACATGTACAAGATGTGACTCAAGTATAAGTGGTTAAATTTCAGCATTTAGTTATTTTCACAACACGATACATTTTAAAACTTGCATTTTACGTTGTTATCAAAACAGTTTAGACCAGCTTTCCATGTGCGCTCTCTTGAAATTTAACCGTGCAATTTAGTCGCACGTCGCACATTTTCAAGTGCATTTTTCTATGGTACATCGAAACGGAAATAAAAATCGTTTTACGATAAGCCTACATGTACGGAACTATACATATGTATATGGGATGTCCCAAACAAAAAAAAAATACAGAAATCAATACACATTTCTCATTGATCTCGACATTGAGTTTTTTTGCACTTGCAATTAAAATTACTACCAATAATAACTTTCAAATTCTTCGTGAATCCTAACTTTCCTAGAAATGTTGGACCCGTTTTTCTGTTTTTCTCTTTTTTTTTTATAATAATGAGAAGATAAATTCGCTAGCAATTTACAATCTCTCTATAAGAATAGTTTTACGTCTTAAATAACTTCGCAATAAGATTATCGATTAAATTAACAAGTGATAACTAATTAATTCCGAATCTGAAGAATGTATTCGCGTTACCGATCGGCACATTCTTTGGGACATCCAATATGTGCATGTACGCGCGTGGGAAATAAAGAATGCCACTCGTTCCGTTCATTCGCGCAATATTAGCCGTGACGAAGAGCTGTCATAGAACCTGAGATCAAATTGGCTAATAATGGCTACGACCAAGAAAACCAAGATCGATTCGATGATTGTGTGGGCGACTTCGCCGTCGGTGTGGTTGGCATCGATGGGGACGGTGTGCCCGTTTCAGAGAGCTGCTTCTCGTTAAGTTGATTTCTCAGTCTGACCTTCTCGTTCGTCTCCTCTTGCATCTTTTGTTCATACTGTCGAACGTTTTCCAAATTCATGTCGTACCACTCGTCGATCCAGGCAAAGGCCTGTCTGTGGCCTAGCAATAGGATGTCCCTGATACACTAATAAAATGAAATCAATTTAAGAAAATTTCCTTTTCTGCCGGAGAGAAATGGATTTCGAGTATTTTATTTATTAAACTTACCCTATGTATGAAATCCTCTACTCGCGTCTGCATGCCCCAGACTTCAAATGAGGCATGGACCAACTTGTAGGAACACATTATAGGTTGCGTCGTGTCCCTCCAGCCTTCAACCAAAGGGCCACGGCCCGTCCGTTTTGATTGGAAAAATTTTGGATCCTGTTATATTAATTAAAATAAGATGTAATGTTAAGGAAATCCTGAAGTCGTCCTGTTTTACCGCAAATTTGTTAATACTATATTCGTTACTAGCTGCATAGAATTTAAAATCCTTTTACACAATTACAATACACACGTTAATACAGGCGAGGACTTTATTCGAAAAAGAGTTAGATAATTTGTTAGTTTTTTTTTTCGTTTTTTGAACAAAATCAATTATCCTCGTCTACATCAAAGTATGTATTGTAAAGAAATTCTTGTGATAAAGCAGGACGATTTTAAGATCCCTTTAAAAATGAAATAAAGACTATTTCAAGATTTCGTAGACTTACTTCCTCCTCTTTGTAATGCTTTGCCGAGATTTCATCATACGCGATATCCACAAAATCGACTTCTCTATGAATCAAATTAATGGGTGACAATCCTAAACACTGCAATTTAACATGTTAATGATGAATCAATGATTGTAACAGAAATTAGAGATATATTAATTATGCAATAAGAGCGACTTACATTTTCTGTCGAGCCATTGTTGTCTTCGTATCGTGTATGTATTACTACGTGGAACTTTGGTATGAAAGAACACTGAAAGAGAAAAATTCAGAAATAATAAGAAGTTTTATGGCCATGCTTCATGTTTAAATTTACTTACAGTATATTCTGTGGTCACCACGAATGAGCATGCAAGAAAATGAATAATATTAATAAAGAAAATTACCTTCTATATCAATTTGAAAAAAATGTGAATAGTTTAAGGATTATTACTCTGATTAATATTAGAAGAGCCAGAGGATAATTTTAGATAAAGCACTTTGTATTGTAAAATATTAACAATATTGATCATGAAAAGCATTAATTATGAAATCAGATGAAGAGAGATCAGATATAGCTGTAACATATTAATTAAGTATACCTGTGATAGTAAAAGGATAATAATTCCATGCTTTTTCTGTCACGTAAAATATTCGTGGTAAGATAGATTGTATCCAGTAAGGAAGTTTACTGCAAGAAAAATAGAGAGTTATAATAACTATGCAGAAAGCAAAAATTATCCTAGTTGGTTAATACTTAGAAGCGCCTATATACATATATATATATACATATATATATTTTACATTGTATGATTCATATTGGGAATAAGTTCACCTGGAGAGATGGATTCTTTTCTCAGTAAACTGTCCTTTTCCATGAACAGGATCTTCGCAGGCGGTATTTTGTATAACTTCTACACCCTCGTCAGAATCAGATTGTTCATGACTATGTCTGGCAATCATATATAATTGGCCAATGCGGTACTGTACAAAAATAGAATAGTTTAAAGGGATCATTAGAAAAAGGATTATTTTCTTACAAATTCACAGATAATAAGCAACAGTATACAATAACAATATAACAATAATTTTCGGATAAGTATGAACGTTGATGCCAGATAAAAAAAATTAATATACAATCGAATGCACAACACTTAGGTGTCACCTCTTCCGTGGTTAACGGCATGCAAATGCGATATTCCTTCGTGAGGACCATTGTCGGCTGATCCTTGCTATTGTTAATCAATTAATCGAACCGCAACGCGTGTTTCCTCGTATTCGCCTCGAAACATCAACTCCACTGGTCAGCGTCGATTTACGATAAACAATCCGCCATAACGGCCGTGAAGTTAGCCGCGGTGGGAACGAAAGATCGATAGACGAGGTGGCAAGCTGCGAGCGATAAGATCACCAAAACGCGAGAGTTGGCGGTAATGAGAGGCCACCAGGCGGCCGTTCGGTGACAATTTCACGTGTTACGTGTGCAAAAATTGTGCGGATAACAAATTCGTGGTACGATGTGCAGGTAACACCGACGCGTTGGTGCAACATGCGATGGTGAAGCAGGCAAGAATAAGAGGCGGCGGAATTATAGCTGCACGGTATCGGTGTGAAAGAAGGAATCCGGACGGAGGAGAGCCGATCGGCGCCGCCAATGGCCTACGAAGCGTTATGGCATGAGTACATGCAGATGCCTGTGGTGACGCGGGCTTATACCACAGCCTGTGTCATCACAACTCTCGCCGTGGTACTTATCTTGGTATTTTTCCACAGCCTTCGGCTGCATACGACGACGTGGACGACCACGTCGCCCCTGCGTGACTTGTCTTTCGTTGTAACCTTTGAAGTGATACGCGGTTTTTTCCACTCTATACTTTTTCCGTTCTGTAGATTTTTTTTGGATTCTCCGATCCCTGAATCTACGGATTAACGGGACTTTTGGATCTCCGGATTCCTAGATTCTCCGATTTTTGCACGTCCTTTGTCTTGTTTTTAGATTCTTGCACTTTCAGGTATCTGTATTTGCTAGATTCAAGCCTTGTTTTGTGCCCATTTCTCTTATTTTCACTGAATTCCTTAAGTTTCATTAAGTTTCCTGTATGTGTATGTTAATAACTTACAATGACTTTTAATAATTATTGCTACAATATAATTTTTTTAATCGTATATATATGATATTAAATATTTATATTAAGATAAATACAGTGCGTATATTAAATATAATAGTGATATTATATTTAAAATTCTACTAAATAATGCGTAAAATTGAACAATTTATTGAAACATGTTTATGTTCTAGCAATTGGACTTGGTATCTCCATTTCAATTGTATTTTAATCCTATTCTCATAATTGAGCAATACCAGGTATGCAATATTCTTATTTAAAATATACCAATAATTTGGGATTATTATTAAGCAGTGTACTAGATTTATATATTTTGTTATACAATGTTACTATCAATTATTTCAGATATGGCGGTTGATAACAACATTCCTGTTCTTTGGAAATATAGGGTTCAACCTACTTTTCAATATGATCTTCACATATCGATATTGCC
Source organism: Dinoponera quadriceps (assembly GCF_001313825.1). Taxonomy (NCBI): domain Eukaryota; kingdom Metazoa; phylum Arthropoda; class Insecta; order Hymenoptera; family Formicidae; genus Dinoponera; species Dinoponera quadriceps. The sequence continues at coordinate 1,234,603 of NW_014554764.1, forward strand.
GTATGTTGGAAGAAGGATCATTTCGCAGGAGAACAGCTGATTTTGTAATGATGTTTATTTTTGGTGGAATATGCATGATCGTATCCTTATCAAATTATTATTATAATCAATTGAGGTTAGCGACATTTAGTAATACCAAATTACTAAGTATAGGATTGTCATAGACTTGGAAAAGTCAGGGAAAGATATAAAAAAGTAAAAAATTTTGAATTTTACTTACAATCCCCTTAAATACTCTTATTCTAAAAAGTATGTGCAATTTTTTTTTTTTATATTTAACATAGTCAAATACGTTTAAAACTTAATCAGTAAGAAAATGACCAATCATAGTTGATTATTCCTTCAGAATAATTGAACGTGATTGATTAATTTTATTCAGTCTTTTTATTCAGTCGCTCTTTTTTTGTCATAACTGCATTCTTCTTTCCAACAATTTATCTTTTGTTGGTTTAAATTAACACTCAGCGTTATATTGATTAAACCTCTAAATTTGTGTTGCTTCTAATAATATAGACTATTTTTCTACGACTCCCTGCTTCTAAGTGTTAAAATATAAGGTTAATTTAAAATTTAAGAAATTTAAGAAAATTTAATATTATGGAAAATTCTCTACTATCATTTGGAAAACATGGAAAAGTCGGGAGATTTCAAAATTCACTTTCTGTAGCAACTCTGAAGTGATACCGTATTTTTAAAAAGGTTCCATTATTATGCCTTAATTGCATTATAGACCTTTGCATTCTTTGTCAATCTGCTGTTCCTAGGACATGCATTCACGATAATGTTGGTGTATGTCTGGTCACGACGAAATCCTTTCGTCAGGATGAATTTTTTCGGACTGTTAAACTTCCAAGTAGGTTTCGCTGAAAAAACAAGCACAAATGGATTACGTTCGATTTAAACGATTATTGCTATTCAGATTTCTATCGGAGAAATATTGACGATGCAGTGATTAATTTTATAACCGTAGGCTCCGTATCTACCGTGGGTATTGCTGGGCTTCTCGGTATTGCTCGGCAACACGATATGGGTTGATCTAGTTGGAATGGCGGTAGGGCATACGTATTATTTCGCGGAAGACGTATTTCCGCGATTAAGAGGAGGTTTTCGAATCTTGAAAACTCCGCAAATACTGTAAGTAATAATTATTATTATACTATTATTAAAATTGAAATAATGACTATATCACCAAAGTTAAATTAAATTTTCAATTAAATATTCCAACAAATAACTTTTATCACGAAAAATACTTCGCATAATAAAAAAGGATTGTGTTGTTTAATCTGGCCATTTTTTCTTCAGTAAGACTTTATTTGACGCACATCCGGAAGATCCGGATTACATGCCACCGCCGGAAGATCGGCCAGGTGGCTTCAATTGGGGACAGGAGGCTAATGTGCAGTGATCGAAATTCCATAGCTCACTTCCTGATGTTTCTGACGTCACCCAAGAAGGCAGTTGCAGCAGGCAGCAGCTCTATTGTTGTTCCTTCATCTTCGGAAATTACTGATAACAAACGCTCGGATTTGCACCCAAAGACGCGTAATGAGATGTGAAGGGTAATATATAAGCTGTACAAATGATTGGATGGTTTCTTTCAAACGAGAATTTCCCGAAACAAACTCGCGGAGTTGACGCTTTTTCAGCCAAAATTCATCACAAAGTCCAATTCTAAATTTTATGCAGAAGTTGAGACCGACGATAGCTTGCGATCAGATAATTGTTGAGTGAAAGTTGTCTCCAAGAAAAAAAAATGTATAGTTAAGAAGTGCGCGAATTCTTAGGTACTTTGTACGCAGACAAGGAATGGAGAGATGTGTATACTTGACACGCTTTTAACGTAGCGAGTTGATTATCGATTCCATTCGACTTCATGTATATGTTTTACATGCATTCTTAACTGCTCGTTTCTGCGTACAAAATCTGGATTTCATTAATAACATTAACATTTTGGTAATCGAGTATCGTGCTTCTAGCATCACTGCGAGAAGAAGTCATGATTTGGACTGACTTATTCAAAGCATACAAGGCGCTGCCGAATTATATTATATTTCTGTTTCTAAGACTCTCTCTCTCTAATACATTTGGTGTGAGTGAAACTGTACAGATTAATATTTATAACTTGGGTTATATATTACTAAGTTGTTGCGCGTAAGGTGTTCTGTATATAACTTCACACCATGTATAGTAGTTCATTTTGTCCTGATACATCGTAGTGGCGAATGTTAAAATATTCGTAGATTGTCTACTCAATATTTCGGATTAATTTTGTAATTCAATGAACAAACGATATTTCACGCACGCGAGTGCGATTGAATCGGCCATTCCGAGAATTAATCGTCTCTTTCGCAGATATATATACTTCCGATTCCGTAGCTAATGGTGATTGTAATACTTGCAAATTCATTAGATTTACTATTTATTGAGAGCGACATCACTTTTGTAAGAACGATATTTGCGATTGGTGGTGACTTTTGTGATACATTCACCGTGCTCATAGTTCTTGCAAATATTAAAGAGGGAGAGAAAGAAAGAGAACAAAAAATAAAATGCCATTGTATGGGAGACTATTTTAGTGTATTAAAGCATTTAATTATATTTATTATGGTAGCGAAGTGTATAATCTAGGCAACATCTACAGAGTACAAATCGTTAAATATAAACTAAAGAAATAATATATATATATATATATATATATATAAATATATATATATATATACACACACACACACACAACACCTCCCATTCTCTTTGTTCATACGTGTATATTATGTACTATGTGAATATAACAGAGACTTACATTGATTATAGTTAATTACCGTCGTCTCTTCTTTCATGGAAACGATGGGAAAGTAACGTTCCTTCTTCTAGGATCAATGCGTTGCTCAATTAACAGTTTTTTTTTTCTAATCTGCTGTAAAACGCTTTCAATTTTTACGTTCCGAGTGCTTTGGTTAACAAATTAAACGAATAATTAATAAATTACTTAGAGATTATTGGTGAATGCGCGAGTCATTAAATTTGCAATAACATCGAACATTTTAATTTTTTCCCTCGTGGAATAATGAACATTACTTTGCCACGTGCAATGAATAAATGACTAAATTAGATGCGGACTTTTTCTGTGATCCCGTGAGTATTGCAATAGTATCATAAGAGAAATAAAGATGAATTTTTAACGTGAGTCGCCTCTACGATTAAACGTTAACGCAAATTTATTTTGTGCAGTACACCAATTTAGATAAAGGAAAAGGAGTTTGGAACTCCCGATTTCGAGGAATAATCGTATAATCTCTAGAATTCCTTCCGTCCTTAAGCTACTAAAATCTTTCTTTATCCCTCTAAGTTTTAGACTTGCAGCTCTTAAGAATTGTAAATAATCCCTTACATTTGCATATGTTTATCTCTCTTCTTATATATATTTGGCTTCCAGAATCCTGGAAGGTCCTTTAGTCCTTCTAACGACTTTTTGGACTTTTAGCTCCGGAGATTCTCAGATCCTCGCGTGTTAGGTTGCACGAAACCACTTTTGATTCGACGAATGTTTAATACTTTGTATTTATAATTCTGACGATATTTTCCTATGATGGATGTTTCGATTTGGGATTTTGGATTATTATATCCTTCAGAAATCCTGGGATTCCCGGCCCGTTTCTGAACGTTAACGTTGCTCATCCGGACAATCGATGTAATTAACGATTACATCCACGATCGTTTCCTGTTACCACGCGTTTGTATTAACTCTTTCAGTACCCGGAATGAGATACACAGATCATCAACCTTGATTTCCCCTCTATTTGATCTTTACGCGCAATTTCTTTTTATATTTCATTTATTGGTTGCGGAAAAAAGGGGGACGAGAAAACAAAGTGACAACCGACTGATTAGCCGAGAACAGTGCGTGTGACACGTAGGTGCTGAAAGGGTGAATCGACAAACGCGTTCGCAATCGCCAAAGAGTACTTTAACAATTAACGAAAAGCTGTAAAAAGAAAACGAGTAAGAAATAATGAAATAGGATATAAGAGAAGAAGTGATTTTACAAAACCATTTATTTCGATTTAAATAATAAATGATTAAAGCGCAATAGGATAGTAACGATGTATAACTGAATACACGTGCGCAATGACATGGACTATAATACAATGATCGTCGGGGCTCTATTGTACACTCGTTCTTTATTGTTTTATCATATTGCCACTGTTGCTAAAAGCACCGTGATGTCGTCCGGTTTACCACCTGAAATGTTCGAAACTCGCTTTGCATATTCTATGTACGTCGTCCCAAAGCATAATTTTCACTTAATTATTCCTAAGCATCTGGGATCTAACAAACTGGCAGTAATCTATTATCTCCGGTAATTTGCTTGCACAGTACCGAGACAATGTCATTTCGAGAAAATACCCTCAACGGAAGACGAGCTTTCGAGGTTTGACTAGGGTTTAAAATTCCTTTTGTAAGAAAGAAGATTATAAATAAATATTTAACGTTTCGAGAATTGAAGTTATTTATGAGAGCGCTTTCACGAGACTTTTACGAGATAATCTTTCTGTCCTGTTTGCACCGATGTATACATGGAATCCGTGCTCTATACGAGCGATTATAAGTAAATATGGATAATTCGATTTTTTTCTTTTACATACCTATCGCGTCGATCCCATTCTTCTGAGCACTTTGAGCAAACGGAGACATGAAGTCGCCGTCGAAGGCCAACCTGCGCGCCATCAAGGCTATCGAGTTAGCGACGTTCTGTATTTTCGTCGGGTCCCTTTCACCCTCGATCTTTCGCATTTCGGTGACTAGCAGCTGGTCAGGCACATTGTCAAATACCCCGTCGGTCGCTAAGAGGATCACATCGCCATCCTCGACGCCGAAACTTGAAGTGTCGGCCGATTCTGGACTGTGAAAGAGAAAGAAACTTATTATAAACTTATATCCACGACGAATTTGATGTTATGTGCTGACGAACACACAGATATGTGATAATATAATCTACCTGTCGCTAAGCACCAGGCGAGAGTGTCCCGGAGGTGGTAGCGATAATTGGAAGGGAGTGTTGAAGTAATGTTGCTGCTCGGACGAGCGATGCACCACTTCCCCCCTTCGCACGACTACAAAGCCACTATCTCCTATATTGGCTGTGTAAATGCTGCTTGTCTCTTTATTGAGAACTATAACGCATGCAGTGCTGCTACCTGAAACACGTGGCGAGATCGAGAATTGATTTGATGTGTTTAAATAACGAATTAACTTTCAATATCAATGTAATTTGTGACACCGAGAAATACAATCGACATACCTAATATTGATTGTTTACTTTCTAATAATTCGTAGTAACTACGTGCTAATAAGCCGGCTGGTTCTGTAGGTGCGAATTTGTCCATAGAAACTAGCCTCTCGCAAGTTTTCATCAAGCAACTAGAAAACTCTCCCGGATCGATTCCGTAGTGTCGCCACCCTCCCACGCCATCAGCTACGCCTGAAATACCATAATTTAAGACGATAATTAAGATACAATTATTCATATAACTACTTTTAATTGGCTTATTTTACTATTGTATAGAGCCTAATCATAGAAAATACATCCATATATAAATAACTGCTTAGAGCCAAGTAATTCATTGCATCATGACTTCAGGTTCAAAGTTCACATTGCTTCACATACTAACAATAGTGTATACATATGACTCATTGAACTGCTATTTTGCAAATAACCTGAAGAGAAAAACTATATGAATGAGGTGTAACTACTTGTAATTCATCTCAGGTCACATGTGCACAGAGTATAAGCAGCATATTAGAAATTTTATGCTTAAACTGTACAGAGACATGTAGCAAAATTACAAACACTAAACTATATTATAAATTATACATTTCTCAATCAGAAATATATGCAAATTTAAATTAATATGTATCTTTCACGATTGCATATTTTTATACCTTTTGTATTTAAAATGTAACAGATGCAAGATCATATTTAAAGAGGAAAAAAATAGAACACTAAAGAATACAGAAAATATATGAAATACAAAAAAATTTTAATCCAGTTTCTCATCTTCATTCCTTATCCTGTTTATTATTTTTCCAGGTTTATAAATTTTAATGCTTTCGGAGGCACCTTTAAAAATATTCTTGTTCAGAAGCTTCAAATAAAGAAACGAGAGGATGAAAAAGTTGGATAAAGTTGTAAATAGTAAAGCTAAGAAGAATAAATCCGTATTCTTAGTTTAAAATGACATCAATCACCGTTGGCTATTGGTGACAATATGAAAATTCTTAACAAGTTTCAAACCTGTCCCTTTCACAGCAATATTTTACATCTGCACCTTCTAACTCAACCATTTTACATTTCCTGCATTTAGGGAAATACATAACACGTATATACAGGAAATTTGAGAGGAAGATACAAGAAGAAGGAAGAAATATATTTTGACTATACATATGACTAAGAGGACCAGGAAAATAATTATTGAAATAAGTCGCGTCGCCTTCCCTCCCTCTCTCTCTCTCTCGTTCTATCCTTCTCTCTCTCTCTCTCTCTCTTTCTCCCTCTTCCTCGTCGCCTTATTCCTCACCTATGACTTCGCCAGCCTTGAATTTGGCGTTGAACCAGGCGTCGTCGCCGAATTGACCTCTGCGCATTCGGCCGCGCTTGAAGTCCTTCGGGAAGCCGCATACAGCGGAGACGAAGGAGGCCTCGCGGCGCTTGCTCGCGACGAAGCCCGCGTTTGCTTGCTGCTCGGCGCCGCCGGCGGAGTAGCTCGCGATGCTGTTCCAGAGCGCTCGCGACAGCAGCCGACCGGTCCAGTAGATCGATTGCATTACGATTCGGCCAATGTTAAAACCCCGGCGGCACCACGCTCACGACCTTCGCACTGCCAGCAGCACCAGTACTGACGACGACGACGGGCTCGCGACGCGCATCCTTCCTCTCTCGCACCCTTGCCAAGTCACCCGATAGGTTATTCCGCTCCGGACACTCGCACACACCAGCACACTTGGATGCACACTCGCGGATGCACACCTCGCGTTTTGGCTAACCTCTATTCGTCACTTTCACCTCCAATAACGAGGATCGTCGAAGAAGAACGTGAACACCACCGCGTGAGACCAGCTGCGATCGTCCTCACACTCCTCGCCCGTTCAGCACACTGTTTCGCGAAATGCATGTAAGAGGGTTCCCCTACTCGGAATCGACGTGCCGTCACGTCACGTGGCGCGCTGCCGTCGACGTAATTATCGACTCGACGCCAAGTTTTTTTTTTGAAAACTGACGTTTCACTGGTCGCACGACGGTTTCCCATCTAAGTCACTACGATCGGTGAGGCGATATCCGTGGTGTGCACCATGGCGGAATTTAACGTATGTACGTGCGCACGTGTAATGTGTCGTGCGCGCGGTCGCCGTCGTTGTCGTCTCCGTGATTGTGATAATGTAACAGGGCCCGCTCCGTCTCCGACGACTCTCGTTTCTAAGCTTTACATCGCCCCCGACGATTCTCCGCGGACTCCAGAATGAGCACGATCTTGGAAAAGATCGCCTCTATCGAGGCCGAGGTAACCTCTCTTTCATCTGTGTGAGACGGTGTCACCCTCGCGATTCGAAACGGCATTTGCCGTTTAACGATGATTTAACGATGATAATTGCTCTCGTAGATGGCCCGGACCCAGAAGAACAAGTCCACTTCTGGACACTTGGGTATGTTGAAGGCGAAATTGGCGAAACTCAGGCGCGAGCTGATCACACCTAAAGGCGGCGGTGGAGGCGGCGAACAGGGTTTCGAAGTCGCCAAGACCGGTGACGCTCGCATTGGCTTCGTCGGTGTGTTTCTTAGGTCGATCGATCGACGTTCCAGGAGGCATGATTGTTGTATCCCTATATTTTCTATTCGCATCGTGCAGACATATGGTCTGGTTTTGTCAGCGCTTCTCAGGACCTTGGTGGAATGCTTGAGAGCCTTAGCAGAGTGGCTGACTCTTGCTTTGTTGAGACAATGTCTTATGTTCTCAATCTTTGTCTGAATATTTTTCTATTTTTTTTTATTATACAGCGATTTGTCATCAATCACAAACAGGACAGCTTTTAGTTTAAAATAGACATAAGCATTCTTATGTGTTATTTAATATTTAAGATATTTATGTATTGTTTGAAACTGATAAGTCAGCCATTTTGCTAAGGTCCTCACTTTCAATTAGATTGCAAGATTTCATTAAGATATTTCATTTCATTTAGATATAGAGGATTCAACATAGGATTTTGAACGTTACATCAAATATGAATATATCCTCAGATAATAATCCAAAAGATCTTATACAGTCTGAATTTGTAGGCTTTCCGTCCGTTGGGAAATCCACCTTGCTGAGTACACTGGCTGGTGTGTACTCTGAAGTGGCTGAATACGAATTTACAACACTTACCACAGTCCCTGGATGCATAAAATACAAAGGTGCAAAGATACAGGTGAATAAACGAGTCTGTGCTTATTAATTTTAATTGTATTGAATGTGTATTACGTACAATTATTAGTGATATTCTTTATTCAGAGGGTCCTTGATGTCGCATGCTTTGGCATTTTTTTTCATTTGGAGCCGAACGTACACGAGAGTAAAATTAAATAAAATTGTAACGGAATGCGCCTTGCAGCTGTTAGATCTTCCAGGTATTATAGAGGGTGCAAAGGATGGTAAGGGACGTGGACGGCAGGTCATAGCTGTCGCGCGAACCTGCAGCCTGATCTTCATCGTTCTGGATGTGCTCAAACCGCTCGGCCACAAACGGTTAATCGAACATGAGCTGGAAGGCTTCGGACTGCGACTGAACAAACAACCACCGAATATAACTTTCAAAAAGAAGGACAAAGGCGGTATCAATTTGCAGACTTTGGTAAGAAAGTATCTCGTCGAATATGCATATATATGTATAATTCATCGATATTAATGTGCTTTCTATGACTCAATATCGCGAGATTAAATAAATCATTATATACTTTCAGTGCCCACAATCCGAACTCGACTTCGACTCAGTGAAGATGATCCTTTCGGAGTACAAAATCAGCAACGCAGAAATCACACTGAGGTACGACGCTACCTCCGACGATTTGATCGACGTTATAGAAGGGAATCGCGTTTACATCCCTTGTATTTACCTATTGAATAAAATAGGTAATTATGCCTAATTGACTCGATTGATTATGATAGAAGAGGAATCTTTACGTACTGACCGTTGGTCTCGTTGCAGATCAAATAAGTATAGAGGAACTGGATATTATTTATAAGATTCCACACTGCGTGCCGATCTCCGCACATCACAAATGGAATTTCGACGATCTACTGGAGAAGATGTGGGATTATCTACAGCTCGTTAGAATGTAAGGTCATGTGATCTTATTATACACTATCGTCAGAATTTTAAGTAGATTTAATTTCTATTCGAGTTCATTGAAACTTAACAATATTTGATTCTTTCAACAGTTACACTAAGCCGAAAGGGCAACTTCCAGATTACAACGCGCCTGTAGTATTAAACACAGAAAGGCGAACCGTCGAGGACTTCTGTAATAAGCTTCACAGATCGATCGCGAAAGAATTCAAATAGTAAGTTCTCGTAATTTAATCTATAAATGTTTTGAGAAGAAAATAATAATTTGTAATTTGCAAACGTTGAAATTATAATAACAAATTATTGTGTCGTAGCGCGTTGGTATGGGGTTCATCGGTGAAGCATCAACCGCAGAAAGTGGGGAAAGATCATCTACTTTGCGACGAGGATGTCGTGCAGATTGTAAAAAAAGTGTGATTTTATCATGTGACGTTGTACGGTTATCTCTCGGCAGCGCACAAATAAAATTTATTAATGAAATTGATACGATATATATTGATATATAATTTCATAATTAAATTTATATATATAGTGTCTTGTATAGGACCAAATATAACGGGTCTAACAACAATAATCTAACGTAACGGGTCTATCTTTTCTTCTTTGTTTCTTGCAGAAGAATCTTGCATGAAGCGACATCTCTTGAATCGTACGTCATCGCGGAGACGTAACGGGTCTAGCCGTGATAGGTTTCGTCATAACGGGTCAATAGCAACAGGTTTCAGAAAAAATGCCAAAGATGGCGTTGGATACCATTAATTGAGTTAGACCTGTTATTAGACCCGTTGTTAGTTTCTGCTAATTCCTAAGACCGGCATTCATAGTCAAATCTTATGTCTTAAATTCATCATCTTCAGTCATCTTCAGATGCTTCATAGCCGATGGAATGAGCCGTACAGCATCCGAAGAACTCCTTAATCTTGCTTTAAGATTTAAGCAGTAATCAAACGAAGTTGACCAACCATGGTCGTTTAGAAGAATAATCGATCGTGATTGGTCAATTTGATTACTGCTTACGTCTTAAAGCAAGATGGTCGACAAGGGAGAAGTCTCTATTACGAGCTGCGACTATCCTTAACGAGAAATTGAAGATGTAATATGATATAATACGGGACAGGAGAATCTTCAATTTTCAAGTATGCATTTTCAATTTCTTTGTACTTTTCTGTAAATACGCAAAAACACACACAGAGTCTTAAAAAAGCAAATTATTACAAGGACTTTAAGATATATTCTTTTCTTTGCTGATCTAACAACTTTTCTAAATGTTCGCACTTTGAAATTGCGCCGTTGAGCTTTTTATTGAGGTCCTTTATAACCAGAACTTTTTGAGTGATTACGAGCTTTACCCTGAAATAATACGATGCACTTAAAGGATATACATTGGTAGTAGCATATTAGTTTTATTCGGTAACGATTCGTATGTTTCAATTGCTAACCTGCTGTACAATTGTGCCATAAATTGATCTGTGTTGACGTTATTCCGAGTTATTTCTTGATAGAGCGAGGCGATCTTGTCTTCCAGCTCCCTTTTCTCTGTCTCGATCTCTTGTCTCGCTATTTCTTTCGCGTTGTCCCTCTCTACGGTCAACTTTGCGATTGTCTGTAAATAGAGCAGTCGTCAAATTGTAATTCCTCTTAACGAAACTAGAGATCACATCGAATCGATTGATCGTGCTCACAGAATTTACCTGATCCATGTCACGTAGATTCGACGTACATTCTTTAAATTTATTTTCCGTCTTTTCAAGCTGTATTTCTGTGGATGCAAATCTCTCCTCCAATAACAATAATTTGTTTTTATAAACGTTCTCACTTTTAATCGCAGCTTGCAGTCTTGCGTCGTATTCTTCTTTCATTAGCCTGAAAGGAATTCCCGTGTGTAGTCGCTATTGCTATAGTAATTTCAACGTTTCTGAAGTCAAACAAATGCATCGTTCGGCTTAGAGTGTCGTCTCATGGCACGCATTTCTCTCGTAACGCGTATTGCGTAATCAATCAGAAGCGTTACGTGTTTCCGCGGAATTTAATTTCCATATGTCCCATGGAAAAGGATCGGTGGCGTATACGATAAATCATATCTTTCTATTCTTTTAGAATGTTCCAATAGAAATACAAATGTAGTAAATCAATGGTTACGCAAATTTGAGACTGCAGTCTCAGCAAAAATGAATTTCTATCAGTTGTTACATATTTTTGCTTTTCACAGGGAAATTTCAGTAAAAACACGATCGCACAGCGGCAGATATTAAATTAAAAAAAAGCTAATGGCTTTCTTTTATTTATTAATGTGTATAAATGAACAAAATAAAATAGTGCATAAACAAAAATACTAGATTCTTTCATCCAATTTTTTCAACTGATAAGTTCCATAATAATTATTTATAATTTATTAAATTGATAAATATTTTTCATTATCATAAATTTTTAAAATTGTATCAAAATCGACTTCGTAACAACATTGTCATTAAAATTTACTATACTTAAATTAATAGTCTATTCATTGAAATAGTAAAATATTATACACATACACATACACACAAACATATATATATATATATATTACATAAGTATGCTTTACATGATACGCGTTACGCGAAAAATCTGTGCCATGGGCGGCGTCCTTACTCAAATTTATCATCGAAATTTTGCTGCAACTTCGCTCGCATATCGCGAGATTCTTTCTCCAGTCTGGATATAGCGATTTCTATCTGCTTGTCCCTCTCCCTCTGACAATCATTACGAATCTTAGCTTCCGCTCTCGTGAAACTCGCGTTTTGTTGCTTCTTGTAATCATCCGCCCAGACGAGCCACTCTTTTCTCAAGGATTCTTCGAAATTTTTCTTCGCACTCTCGTGTTGCTCCCGCAGCGCTTCCGCTTCTTTCTGCAGAGATAACCTTTGCGTTTGGCGCGCAACATATTTTTACTTCATTTTTCTCTCACTCTTCCTAAAACATACCTGAAAGTGCGACTGCGCCTGTTGCATCATCGCGCTTGTTTCCTGGTCGCGTTTCTTTTGCTCCGCCAGCAGATTCGATCTGTCCCTCTCGAAACGCTCCGCGAGTGTGCTCTGCATCGTCTGGAAGTGCGTCTCTTGCTTCTCCAATTTCTCCTCGTATCTGACCAAACGTAGTTTCATTATGCTTCTCGTGCACTCTCGTGGAGAAAATAACGCTACGGATTACGCGTGATAACACACGATCCTTGCCACGCACCGTGCCGTCAGTACGTCCTTTTCCTTGGTCAACAGCTTCTCGTGGCTGTCTGTCAATTCGATTCTCAGTTGCTCCAATTGCTGATTCGATCGACGCAACGCCCGCAATTCTACGTCCTGTAACTCCTTTATGTGCGCGCGTCTCAGCTCCTGTATCTCCCCTTGATGTTGCTCCATCATGTTGTGCAATTCCGGCTCCAGCCCCTTCACCGTCATCTCCTGCGAGATGTTCGATCAACCCTGCGTGATCTTGAATTATTTATCGCACCGCGCGCAGTCACATCATGCGTGGCTTCCCGTTTCGAGAAAAAAATTCCCGAAACGCATTGCTTCCCCCTTCCCTTCCAGATAAAACAGAAATTAACAACGACGTCGAAATGATAGGAAAAGTGAAAAATAAGTAAAAAAAAATGAAGAATAATGAATAAAATATGAAGATCGAAATGTGAGTTTTTACAGTCATTTTCTCATCATTTTGACGTTATTTTGACGTCATCATGATTTTCTACCTGGGGAGCTATCAGCGCTAAAGCGTCATTCCATCTTTATCGATTATTAGATATAAACAAGGATAGAATAACGCTTTAGCTTTGATAATGCGTTCATCGAACGCATCTTTAATCTGAACGGTTGTGTATTGTACAGTAACGGAAAAAATAAAGGTATTAGATCGAAAATAAAATAATAATTTTGGAATAGAGCAAACAAACGAATGTTTCAATAAATGTTTGATTCAATAAATAGAGTTGTTTGGCAATATCTTCATGTCAAATAGTATTTTCTTTTGTATATTCACCTAAACATTACAATAAAATATTATTGTCACTCTAACAGAAACAGATCTTAACTCTAACAGGTAAGTATCACTGATTATGGTAAATTAGCCAGTGATAAATTACCGTTGTTCAATAGCTTATTATTCATACGACTAATAAAACTATAAAGTAACAACAATTTATTACTGGCCAATTTATAAGCCAGTAATACTTTTCTATAAGGACAAACAATAAATTATTTGAAAGATTTGAATGATTTGAATGTTAGAAAAATGTGTTGGAACAATATTAAAGAACTTATTTTTATTTCAATGGAACAATATTTAATATATAACGAAATAAATTTTTTTATTGAAAACGAAATTATTTTCTCTAAATAATACTGTTTCTTCTATCACACGACAACGGTTTGCTCTAATGAAATTATGTTCTTTATATCAAATAAACCTAAGTCAAACAGACACGTATATTAAATCCAAAGAAACTTCTTTTTTTTTGTGTACTCGGAGCGTCGCGCATAAACCGGCCGGGGATCAAATGATCACCTTGATTTTCGAGGTCTTCATTTCCAGCCATCGTTCGCGCCGTATCTTCTCCGACGCCGCGGCATTCTCCTTCACGCGTTGCAGTTCCACTGTGTGCCTCTCGTTAATTACTTTCACATCCCGTTGGATCTTCCGCTCTGTCTCCTTTATCTGTCGCACTAGCGAGTCGCATTTCTGCGTGAGATCCGTTTTCTCAGCGATCAGCTGCTCGATGAACTTCTGATGGCGCTTCACAATCGTCCTGTACTTGTTCTCCAGTTCTTTCGCCTTCGTGGCATGGCATCGCCTCTGCGTCGTCATCTTGTCGCACGCCGCCTTACGCTCAGACTTCAGTTGGTCCTTCAGACATTCGATCGTCGCATTCTTCTCCTCTATCTGCAATCTCGCAGTCTCCAGATCGTCCTGTTGGCAGCTGGAAATCGGCTGCTCTCCCGTCTCGTATCTGCCGAATGTGCAATATATTTCTTTGTACACAGGAAAAAGTGCTAGATTCAAGTAAATCATTACTTCAATACTCTTTAGGTGCCATTCAACAATTAAGTCACGCTAAATTTTAATATTTTTACCCCCATTTTTCTTCTGTGTGTATAAAATTTTCTTCCATCTTTGGATTGTTGTATTTCGCGACATTCCGTCGAGTGAATCAATCAATATGAAATGTTCTCACCTGCTAAGTCCTCGACAGAATGGAATTATAGTTGTCGCGTCGTTGGCAATAATATTATTCTCTCGTGTATCATCTGAAGCAACAAAAATTGCGACATTGCGGAAAAATCGTTCGTTCTAAAAAAAGAATCGAAAGCAGTTGAAATATAATTAGTGACATTGGTCGCTGTTGAATATTAATACCATTTTCGAAGCTTCCTAAGAAGGACATTATGTCCTCATAGGTCGACGCGAGTGACGTGCATTTTTCACCAGTCGCATCTCTCTCCGGCTCGATCTGCGCTTAATCGTGATCGTTTTGTAACAATTGTGATTATTGTATATAATTACTATATTATTACAATATAAACGAAAACGGAAATCAGAAATTTGGATGAGGAAATATATGTGTGTGTATGTGTGTGCACACGGAAATTAGTTTAAAAATAAGATATAAGATAAGGCATATGGAAAGAGAGAGAGAGAGAGAGAGAGAATAAGGATGATACTGACAATTTAAATAATATTTCGATAAATCTATTTTTGGATTTTTACGAATCGATAGATATCGACGAGTAAAAACTTCGGTCGCTTACTTGTTCCGTGTAATTGCGCAACGCTGGCTCCAGCACGGCGTCGTATTTAATGCACATGTCAATTTGTTTGCATTCTGCAATTTCGATATTGTTATCTTTTTCTAATTGGTTTATCATGTCGCACAATTGTTCAAACGAGCCGGGCGATTCGATTAGATTCTGGTTGAAATCGCGCTTTTCCTCACATAAACTCTTAGTCTCCATATCTTTATTTATTTATTTATTGCTTTTATATTTAATTTATTATATTTAATATATTTGTTTATATATGAGAGACTTTTTCGATTCGCTAGACACCTACTCGCGTTGCTAAAGAATCGTTGCCTGAACTGACCGGCAAACTTACGCGCCGTGCGTTACGTTTTTATTTACGCGTTGACCGACGATTGCCATGGCGATGCCCGTGCTACAAACAAGAGGGTACTTCTCCCTTAGCCAGGTCAACATTTTAGAGAGAACGTATGGTCAGTCATAAAAAAGTTACAATACTTTTTTCCAACAAGTTTCGTAATACATATTGTATTTAATACAGAAATGTATTTCCTTTCGAAGAATAATTAGAAACCTTCTATTGGACACGGAATGTGCCCCAAAACTTATAAAAAAACAGTATTGCAACTTTTTTTGAGACTATACATTCCTACATAGCCCAATTTATCCGAGGACGTCCTGATCTCCACAGACACATCTGAAAGACGTCTGAAGGACGTCCTACGTTTGCAGGATATCCACTGATAAAGTATGTTGGATTTGGAATATGTGATATTCGATTGTCATAATATTTCATTTGCGTTGTAAATTTTGAGTTATTTCAGATTCAATTACCTTACAATATTCCACTTGCGTCTAAGTTTTCTTTTTAATTCAATAAGTAAGATATGTAAAAATTATGTAACTTGCGTAACTTCAGGTATGTGCGATAAATGAGTATTCTAAGTAATTAATGCGGGCAAGTAATGGGATTAATGATTGAATAAAACAACAAACATTCTGCTTCTCACTATCTGTTTTTTATTATTTTTTATTGATAGTGAAAATTTCAATAGAATTTGACGATCCAGAGAGAGAGCGAGATGGAAGAAGCTGTAAATATTAAATTATTACAAAAGTTCTGTCAGTTTTTTAATCACAAATTAGAGACCAAAGACCACCAAAGACTAGTAGAAAATCAGCTGCAAAGAAACACATACAAAAAACTGGCAAAACTTTTGTAACAACTTAATAGCTTCGAACAATGCTCCGAGAACATTGATTGTATTGTGTGGCCACCGAGTTATGTTTACATCATTGACACACGTCCTCTGCATATCTCTTAGCAATAGAGAAAAAAATGATGAAGAGGATGATAAACGATAAAGGACAACTTGCGAAGTATTGACGAGTTTATTATCACGGGACATTCTTCAAGTCCCTCTCGCGTGAAACCTGATAATTCGACCACGTCGAAGTCACTCATTGTCCACCACACAATCTCTTTAATCTCAGCCCTTGGTCAGGAAAAATCCTACGCGGGAAAGACCTTTCTCCATCAGGACCTCGTCGATTTTACCATCGTATCGCTTTACCCTCGGGATGGTCCTCGGGATTTCGTGGAGTCTGACGAGCGATCCTCGCTGCACCCTCGGCGGACGGCACGAGGGTGGCTTTCCCCACGTAGTCGCGATTGTTGGCTGTCGGTGGCGCTCGCGGGGCGAGGTTTCCTAGGGGTTTCCGTGCGACGGGGGGTGGCGAGGAGGGAGGGAGGGAGGGCGTACGTGCAGCGGCCCTTCCGACCCCTCGCGGCGTACGGTGGTACGTACCGTAGGAGAATCGATCTAAAACTAGGAGTCGCCGCAGTAACCGCTGGGAGGAAGCCAGTGTTACAATTCGGGGCCCCCGTATGCGCCAGTGAAATCTTAGACGCCGGTTAATCGTACGTACGCACGGTGGTCGTCGGGTCGCCGCCGCCAGGTACGTCCACGTCGACGGACGTACGTACGTCGCAACCCCTGCGCTCCTCTGTTCTTCCTTTCTCTCTCTCTCTCTCACTCTCTTTATTTCTCTCTCTCTCTCTCTCTCTCTCTCTCTCCCTCTCTCTCTCTCTTTTTGTCTATCTCTCTCTTTCTTTATCTCTCTTTCTCTCTCTTTCTCTCTCTTTCTCTCTCTCTTTCTCTCTCTCTCTCTATCTATCTGTCCTGGGGGCACGGCACATACACGGGTGGCCGGCCGGGGGTGGCCGTGCTTTAATCGCGGAATATAACGGCGGGTGTGCGCTCCTCGCTCTCGCGTGCGTGGGTGCGAGCGAGCGAGACGGAGCGAGGCGCGGCGCCGCGGCTGCGACGGAGACGGCGACAGCGTCTCGGCGAGCCGCGCGTGAGGAAAGGAAGACAGCCGTTATCAGCCAGTAGATCCAACCAGCCAGTCAGCCAAGCAGCCAGCCAATACGGACGATCTGTCATCCGGCTAGTAGTGAATCCAGCCAGCCAGCCAGCCAGCTAGGCCAAGTGTCGCAGCGCGTTTCGCTCTCGCGCTCGAGAGACCGAAGGAGAAAGAGAGGGCAGGGACGAGGCAAGAGAGCGAGGGAGACAGAGAGACACCTTGCGAGGGTGTACGCGCGAGAGCAGGCTGGGCGGACAGCGCGACCGGAGAGCATCCGCGTTATAATGCGACGTGCACCCTTCTTCCTCACCTTAGTGGTTCCTTCGGAATAAAGCCGCGTGCTTGCTGGGACGGTTCCTTACCTGCAGGGCTATGACGTAATGGCAAGAGAGGTACGCATATCCTTCCGTGCTCCTTTTCCTTCGCCGCACGCATGCAGCATCCACACCCGCGAGGCACATCATCGCGGGGATTCTTCGTTTCTCGTATTTCTCCTTGTCGGTCTGTCGTCTGTGTGCCTACCTGGCTTTCTATCTGCCTGTTTGCTTGCTTGCCTGCCTGCCTGCCTGCTTACTCGTCTGTCTGTCTGTCTGTCTGATTATCTATTTATCTGTCTGTCTTCCCCCTATCTATCTATCGCTCGTCTTCGCCGCGAACGAGGGATATCGTCGTCGTGGAAGTTCTCCTCTCCGCGGAGGACGCCTCTCGGTGACCTATTTTCACGTGACCTCGTGACACCCGACGGTCCTCGGCTTGCACCCCCAGAGTGCATCACCCTCTCGGCAAGGCCGAACGACCGAAGGGACGAGCCCTTCGGCCCGCTTTCCTCCTCGATGTGCGCGTTTCTCCACGAGAAGGTGTTAGTGTTCCAGTTTTTCGTCCGTAGATCCTTCGGCTTCGTTTTACTCCTCGGGAATGTGTGTGCCTCGGTGGTTCTCCTTCTCGGGGAGCTATCTTACGAAATTCTGCTGCGAGGATATTCTTCGGGAATTACTCTCGTCGGAATTCCTGAGGTTTCGCGCTCGCTGCGGCTCGGTCCGCTCCGTTGGGTTATTTCGCGCGTGTGTGCCCAGGAAACGTTCTTTCGAGAGCTCTGGCGGATCGCCGCGAGACCCTACCCCAAGGATATTCCCCGGCAATTACGAGGGCCGGGATAATTTTCTGAGATTTTTCACCCTGTCGCACGGCGCGCCGCGTCCCAGCAGCGTCCATTGTGACGGGTACGCTTTTTCTTCATTTGTAATATGGAAGCATATAGTTGTAGAGACACTCGACGCTGTTGTCCTAGTTTGTGGACATGTTCTGAGTTATGATTCCAGTTGTTTATCACCATCCATAGCTTCTAAGGGGAATAATAAATAGAAGTATACACGCTCGAGGGGACGTATTTGAATGTATTTCTCGATAAATAAGAAGCCAAGAAAGAGGTCCGGGTCTTTAACCGACAAGGCGGTGGCACGAGTTCAGAGGAGATATTAAAGGTCTCAAGGATCTTAAGGATTCACGAAGTGTCTCTTTTTTTTTTTCATTTTGCTTCAATCATAATTATTTTCCTTCGGGATCCTCCCATGCCTCGAGATAACACGTTGTATTAATTCTTCGAGTATCTTTCTTTCTAGTGATATTTTTTTACGTGACGATGGTTGATTGTTTACATAGTGTTGATTTTGAAATTTGTACATGTATATCTTTAAATTGGAATTTGTTTATCATTTTCATCACTACTTCGTTAGCAGTAATGAAAATTAGTTGAAAATCAGTTGCTCACACGTTTCATTTCGCGCTTCCCGAGCCACCAGAATGCTTCTCGTCCTTTCAAGCGTTTGTCACGAATGTTTTCTCCATTGACAGAATCTTTCGCCTCGGATGTTAGTAAAATCCTTCTTGTTATTCTATTCGCACGTAAAACCCTCCTCGATGCTTTTCCCGCTTGCGAAGTCCATTTCGTCACTTTGTTCCCTCGTAGATGCCCCTTCGTTGTCTTGCAGCGGAGCTCACGGAGTCCTTATGTGCGTTTTGTCTACTAGCAGAAACCTTTTTCACGCTTTCCCCGCTCATAGACTCGTCCTTATTGCCTCTCGCCTTCTTATAATCCTCCCCACTGGCTCGCGCTCGCGCTCGTAGATTCTACTTCACCGATTTGCAAGGATCCTGATATCGCCTGCAGTCACTGACGGTGGAATCTCACGGGGAAGGGAAGCCTGTAGGAACACAAAAGTTGAAATTCAATGCGAAAATCCTTTGCAAAATTTCGTCCTCTCGCAGCGTGTTTACGTTAAAAATTATACGTGGCGGAGACGCGAGAATGTTACTCTTTCGCTGGAATGCTTTTCCCGTTCATAGAACGCTCTTTACTTCATTGTATGCACCTCGTTGCTACTTTGCATGCTCGCAAAATTCTTCTCGTTGTTCCGTACGCTCACAGACTCCATGCAAAATCTTTATCATCGTTTGTCACGTTTCGCAGGATTCCCGCACCCTTTCGCTACATCCTAAAGGCTCTTTTCGCTAGCTTTTGCAGTTTTGCGCGCGCGCGCGCGCGTGCGTGTGTGTGTTACATTTTTTAGAATATTAGAAAAAGAACCTCTTTTTTTTAATTTTTGCCCCATTTGTGTTTTGTGAAATAAAGAAATGGCGATAGGATGAATAAATAAATGAAAAACGTACAGTACGTAACAAATATCTCTCTCTCTCTCTCTCTCTCTCTCTCCTCTCTTGGTTGAAATGATTTTAAGTAAATTAAGAAAGGAGTTTCTTGGATCTCTGAGAAGGTAAATCCTAGCACATTCCTTGTTAAAGGATGCACCTGAGTTCTCGCGGATTCCAGAGAGAGAAAGGCATTCTTGTGCATTATCCGCGTGCGCGCGCGTTCATATGTGTGTTCATAATTTTTTCATACAAGCAGACCAAGAAGAGAACATCTGTGAGCAGGGAATCGAATTTTTTAAATTTCCTCGTAAAACGCATTCAACGCAGACGTGCGTCGAAGAATGTGTCGATCGAACGCATTGTTGTCGCGAGTATTTGCCCGGGCGTTGCTCTCGCCCTTTAAGGTAATCGCAACAATTCCGCTATTTCAGCATAAAGTCGGCATCGGAGGGGGGTTGGAGTAAATCAAAAATTTGCGAAAGTGGTTGGCGGCGTTTCTCGACGATACTTCGTTAAGGAATGCACCTGGGTATATCTACGTTACACAGGCCGCTGCAGCTGCAGGCTGTTCCCTATTTGCTCGTTAGCACGTTGCTATGTTGTTTACTAAGTTCCATCCGCAAGCGAGTTCGCGAGTGCATCGGAGCTTGCGGGGGGTTAGGGTGAGCGAGGAATGGGAGAAAGGGGGAGAAAGGCCGATCGTCGTATTACTCAGACAAATATTCAATTTATTTCGAGGGCCACGAGTCTTAAATCTCGGAATTCCTAAATCCTCGGAGATGTCGAGCGCTTTGATCCTATGATCCTGAATTCTCAGCTTGCTTCCCATCCGCGTATCCTCTTTTGCATTTTTCCCCGGTATCGCGTCTCGGATTATCGCGCTGTTATGGCACGTAGCGGCTTGTCGAAAGGATTTCTTCGATCCTCGCGCGTTAATTGAACGTAGGGATAGGTTTTCAGAATGTTTCTTTGCGGCTCGTCGTATGTATGTCGCGCGCGGTCGCGTGAGAGAAAGGCTCGGGGAGGCTCTAGAATACGCATGTGTTAAATTTAAATTCCAATTATCGGATAAAAACAGAAATATGCGAAATAACGGGGCAGGGGGGGGGGGATGAGTGAGGGGCGAATAAGTAGACAAATAAAATTCCCTTTTGCACGCATTCGTTTAAATCAAGCGCTCGTATCTCATCGCGGCGGTGGCAACGCGTGATAACAACGCAAAATACTTAACAGATATAATAATGATGATGATGCATTAACGGGGACTGGGATGAATTTACCGGCAAAATCGACGCGTGGCACAGAATAAATAAGCGAAATTACAAGTTAAGACCGGTTGAATCAGGTCAGTGCTTTTGAGCATGAACTGCGCACGCTCCCGCACTGCACCCTTAGCGCCACCCCGCTGAAGACTAGGGACAACCTCAAACATAATACACCCCTTCGGCTCACATTATTCCGAGATCGCCAGCGACGTCGGGATGCAATCTCGCCGATCGAAGAGTGCAGGTGCACCCACAGTGCGGAGTACGATAAAGTGCTGCGAACTCGGTAGATATCCGCGGATAAATCGTACGCAGTAAATTCACCCCTCGACCGGGGCAAATTAATGCGATAATTATTCACCGATAAACCCGCCGGATTAGCCGCCGAATAGAGAGAGAAAGAGAGAGACAGAAAGAGAGAGAGAGAGAGAGAGAGAGTCAGTGGAAAGAATTCACGCGAGCCGTAGCAGTAAGTGCTCCTTTCGTTTGCGTATACGTTTTAATACGGATATCGTTCGTACCCAATCGTTCGTATGCAATATGAAATGAATAACGTCTTTAAATTCCTCCGGGTGTATCTAAATGTAACGCGAAAGCGAAGAAATGTGTTGTGAGTTCGAGGTCTATGCTCGTGAAATATTCGCTCGGATATACTCGTACAATAAAATTTTTAGACCTCCCCCCCCTCCCCCCTGGAGATCCGAGAGGAGAGAGATCGCTAGATTCTTATGCACGTGGAATTTAGGACGAAAGTAGATCTAAAACTACCGAGCCTCCGAGCCTTCCGGAATGCAATAGTTGCATTGTAAAAGATAATTCTCTGTTCAACCAATTCGTATGTCAGTATGTAGATTCTGAGTTTTTTCCTTTCCTTTTATATATATTAAATTTTCTCTCTCTCTCTCTCTCTCTCTCGCTTCAATTAAATTTTCTCTCTCTCTCTCTCTCTCTCTCTCTCTTTCTCGCTACGTGTTATAGTATCGTGTGGTAGTGGACTCAGGACAATTCCTTTTTGGCCCTATACGTTCTGCATGTAACGTATCCACACGTATCTTTACGCTTCTCCCCCCCCCCCTCTTTTTCTCTTGAAAGCAGCGGGCTCGTGCGAATTTTTCGTTCAAATGTTACTCTGTCCCGCAACGACGCTATTCTTCGATGGCGAAAACGGAAGAGACACGTCCGTTTCGCGTAACGAAAAATGTTCGAAAGTTTCGCACGCAAGACTCTTTATTCCGTCAGCGGCGTTTACAACATGGTTGTCGTGTATGAGGCTTGCCGGGAAATTATTTACTCCATTTAACATCTGGGCGACGAGCGTTCGCCTGGGTCACCTCTTCAAGCTCCCGTGCTTTTCTTGCAGCGAATTATTTTTAAGTTATGTGTGAGTCGTTACTTATTTGCCAGGTTCCTCTGTTTGTGGCTGCGCTGCGCGCGTGGTAAAACCAGTCGGTGATCGATCGTTCGCGCATACGCGAGCTCATAGGGGAACCACATAGATTTGGAAATTCGCCCGAGATCGCGCGATCCTGCCGCGATAAATGGCGAGTCGCCTACCACAAACAGCGTTGAATCTGCTATCTTACCCTTTCTTCAATGTTCAATATCTTTATTTTTACAAAGGGCTTTTTAAATTGCGTGTAAGCTTGCACGAGCTTCCGGAGAACATTTAAGGTCAATAGTCAATCGCAAATGTCAACCATTTTTAACCTTAGCCGTTCATTGTGTCGCAGCGTATATGCCATAGCATTGTTTCACCATACTAAAATTGATCGAGATTGCCAGTCATGCCCTTTCTGCTATGGAAATTTTGTTTCGATCCTCTTAATCATTTTTCTACCTGATTTCTGAATTATGCCTAGCCTTCCATGTGAATTCTCGTTCTCGTTCTCCCTCGATAGAAAAAGGAAATGTCGTTTCTTTGTCATGTCTATCGTTTGTGTGTTATCGATGTGTGTGTATGTGTGTGTGTGTGTGTGTGTATGTTTGTTGTTATGCACGAAGCAATATATTAGGGCTTATTGAGAAGAACACGTCGATTATATCACGTAATTTTTGCGCAGGAGTTACGGACCAAGAGACCTTTTAAGATATGGGACAGCTGGCGTAACGTAAGAAAGGGATTGGTCGTTAGCAATTTCGAAGAGTTGATTGTCCGGGGTAAGAAACACGTAGATCTAATGAATTAAACCGTTAAATTCGAACACTGAGCCGCGACGATTCGACATCGTCGGAGCGCGCTCTCGGCTTTGTCCGGAGGCATGCTTCTCCGATCAGACCGCGACAGTCAGAAGGAATACTTCCGCAAAAGGTACGATTCTTTTTTATCCATCCGTGCATTATCCGTTTCCTAATTGCGCGGAGATTAACGATAACACACCGTGTAACGTCCGCCTCTCCTCTCTTCACGACACCCGACTCGTATGAGTTTATCGGTCCCGATGGTATCCTTCTTCTCACATGGAACAATCCCCCTCGTCCCCCTCTCAAACACACAGAGAAGAAAAATCGAATTCGGAGATCTCGCGTTAAAGCGCGGGGAGCCAGAAATCAGATGCGACAGATCAGTTGTTCGCGGAGAAAACGGGATGGAAAAAAAATTGAAAGAAGGGAAAAAAGGGGAACGAAGGAAGAAGAAAAAGAGAGAGGAAAAAAAATCGATGCGCTCTCATCGTCGCGCGAGACGCGCGCTGGATAACTTGTGCGAAGCGTCACGCGTGCTTCCGGAGCACTCTTTCTCCCTGTCCGGTCGGCGGGGAAATATTTCCGACCGGAAATATTTCCCGCGCGCGCGTCGCGTATCGCACGGTATTGCATTATCTGCAAAGTTCCTTTGAAAGTGTCACCCAACATTTCTCACAACATTTCTCCGGAGACAAAGCGCCGTTCGTTCGAGGACACACCACACACCATTATTCGCAACTGCGCCCATTCACGCGATTACACAGGCGACACGTGGCATTCGCGCACACGCGCGCGCGGACACACACCGTGCACGCACACAGGCGCACGTCACCTCACAGACAGGAGCGTCGAAGCGTTATCGCGATACGTCGTCGAACGCACGCGAAAACCTCCCCCCCCCCCCCCNCCCCCTCTCCCAATGTAAGCTTCAACCCTCGCGATTGTTGTTTCTAGGTAAGGAAAAGCTGGGCGTGCCACAAAATGAGAATGTCTCGTTAGTTTTGGAGTCAGACGGCACGCAGGTCGAGGACGGCGAATACTTCAAGACATTAGGCAACAACACGATCCTGCTTCTGCTACGACATGGTGAACGCTGGTGTCCCACTGGCGTCGACATTATACGCGCTGGTACGTGAGCGGGATCAGTCGCACCGATTGATTTTTTAGGGGAAATCGGCAACTTGGTTGAGGTGGCTAAGGTTGAGGCGGCACGGAAACGACAGTTCGAGCGAGAGGGGTGTATATCTAAGGGGTGTATCGATGAGAGACGTGTTACGTGGTCCGTGCTCTCAGTTGAAAGAGATCAGGACGAGAACGTCGGGGTGGGATTTCTTTTCTTGGTGTTTCTTCAACGTCTAGTCCGTAACGAAGCAGAAGAAGTTGAATTCTTACACGGACCTTTGAACGCGATCAACCAAGTAGCTCTCCTTCTATTATCAAGTGTCTGGATGTGTGCTGGATTTTTGAACTCTCGAATATACAGCTTTAGAGTCATACCGCGCTGCTATGTAAAGGGGATATTGCGACGATCAACTTTGGTTGATGGAAATCGGCAACTTGGTTGAGGATACTAACCTCGGGGCAACTAAAATTGATCAAACTGAATTACACGTGGCAACTGAATCCTTACACACACACAAGCCTTTAAACGATCGACCAAGTAGGTTTTCTTCTTCTTCTTCTCTTAAATCATTTCGATGTCTTGGACTCTCTTTCGATTCTCTTCTTACCCCCCCCCCCCCCCAACNACCCTTTGGATCCGTAAACTTTCTACTATGGCTCCCTCCAAAGATCTATGAATCTCGCACTCTCTCTCTCTCTATCTATCTATCTATCTTTCTCTCTCTCTATCTCGCGGTGGATTACCGGCACTGATTTGTCACGTCTTGCAGCACCGAACACCACCACCCGTAAATCAATCCCCCGTCTCCTCCGTCGCGCTGCGAGCCCCGATTATCGGCCGTTAACTCCCGTCTTCTCTTCTCTTTGTATTCCCAGCAATTTCGGCGATCCCGAAAATAGTCTGCGAGACGATCCACGCGCTGGAGCTACACGATGAGACGCCATCGTGGAAAATTATGGACAATAAAGGTCGAGTCACAGTGGTGCTGCATTGGGACCAGCGCTCAACGGCGTCGTCGCAGGTGCAGCAGCAGCAATCGAAGCCGGGTCAGGACGCCCAGGCCTCCAAGTACTCCCCGACTAAAAAAGCCGACCTGAGCGGTGCTCAGCGGCCGTCTCTGGTGATCCAGACCAGCCTCGATAAGCTTGGATATGACGGCAAGGGGGCGCACTTGCCGGGCGAGATTGCTCCGACGCGGTACACCAGTCCGCGAATCACTGTGATAAATCATGATGATATGGTATATTCACCTATGCCTCTTACACACGCTCTAATTTTAGATTACGCTCTCTTGTCGATCTCGCATCCATCTGGGAAATTTTACCAGCTGATCGATAGATCAAGCTCGATACGCGATTAATGAAGTTTCCTACACGAATCACCAGAAATTCTCCGGAAAAGACGGCAATTGGAACTCGGTTGTTGCGTCGATCTCTTTGTTTTCGAGCGCGTTGCTTATCGTCACGTTGCGATCGTTCGCTCTGCACGCAGCAATCGCGAGAGCGATCGCTCTCTCGTGCCGTCTTCAACTTTGTGTTTGTCCCAGCAGCAGCAGACAACGCAGCCTCATGCTATGCCGAGCCGCCTGGTGAAGCAGGGCACGAACTCATTCGACAGTACGACCATTCACATTCACACGCCGGAGTGCTCCAATCATATCCACCAGCCGGTCGCGCGGAACGGCAGCCCGGTGAACGGCGCGGACGGCGGTGCCGTTGGCGAGTGCGACTTCCATTGCTGCGCTCTGCACGAGGAGGGCCGTCGGATCGCCGTGCACAAGTCGGTGGCGACGTCGCCGATTCAGGACGCCCAGCATCAACAGTATCAGCACCCCCATCATCACCAGCAGCAGCAACAAACGCAAACGCAAACACCATCGCCGCAGCCACCGTCCTCTTTGTCGGACGGTACCAAGCGACCTGGCCTGAGCAAAGGTCACGTGCGCTTCCGTGACACCACCGACGAGGAGTCGAGCTCGCGTCTCGCCGGCACCAGCTTTCACTTACATCACCATCATCACAACCATCATCAAGAGCACGACAGCTCCGAGTCCGAGACGGAGAACACGATAATGGAGGATGAGATCGTGACCTCGGAGAAATTTCTGCTGCTGATCGACCAGCTCACGGTCGATCAGAAGCATCATCTCAGCATCAAAGACATCGGCATCATTCTGGAGCGACTCAGCTCCAAGATCCTCGACGTCGAGCGGCTGGATCGCGAGAGCGAGAGCGAGGAGTGCTACAATTGGACGATAAAGGCTATCATCAGGGGCGATGTTCTGCGGGAGCTCGGGGTTATCTATAACGGGAATTACTACGCAATCTCCGAGCATCCCGGCTACAAGGAAGAATCGGAAGAGAATAATGAAGATAATGAGGAGGAGGAGGAGGATAGACTTTAATATGATGCTGTTTCATTAGATAGATAGATAGATTATACATCTATTCCTGATTATTATTAACTTAGGAAGCGCTGTAACGAAATAAGAACGGGGGAACACCGCGTGGTCTCCCTTGGGTCCGAGGATTTTTCGATTCTCAAGTCTCCGCGATTCGAAGCTCCGCAGTATTCTCCTAGGATCTGTCCGTGGCCCTCTAGGATCCTCGAGAATTAGGATTCCTCTCGGGATTTTCCCGAGGGACTCTCTAGGATTCTCTTAGAATTCTGTATATTCAACGTAGAATCAGGATAAACGGTATCGAGATAACGAACGATTTATCTAAGCTCGCCTAAAATTTGATAAAATTAGGAATTTCTCCGAGGTCTTCTAGGACTTTCCAGAACATGCACACACACTCCTAGAATTTTTTAAGACTTCAGGATCCCTTCCTTAGGATTCCATAGGACTTTAGGAATTTCTGATGTTACGATCCTGTAGAATCTTAGGATTTCCTGTAGTGATATATCCTGTGAATTTAATATATATTAATTAATCTCTTACAATTTTCTAGGAGTTTTTAAAAATTCTCCCGATCCTAGGATTATCCGGAACACTTCTACCTTTAATTTAGGGTGTCTCAGTATTTTTCTAGAATTTTTTGGCTCCAGGATTCCCGGAGGAAATTTTTAAGTCTTACTATTTTAGGCTTCGCTCTTTAAATTTTAGGCGTCACTGTTCTCGAATTTCTCCTAGCTTATTCGAATTTTTGGATCCTGGAACCCTGAAATCTCAGACAGCTCAGATTGAAAATGTCACAAGATATTTTAGAGATTCCAGACATCCTATTATCCTAGCCTAGGTGCCTTAGATTCCAGGTACCTTAGATCCCACACGCATCCAAATCCTATTTCACTTTAGATCCTAGGTGCCTTAGATCTTAGACACTAAATTCTAAGTCTTCTAGATCCCGAATACTTTTCGCGTACTCAAGGTTCTCGATACGGATCCTAAGTTTCACAAATCCTGGTGTGTTTTCAATTTTTCTTTACGGGCCCGTATGCTAAGTCGTTCCTCGGTTCTCTCCCGTTATCGGAAGCTCACGATGATCCGCAATGGGAATTATAACGTGATCCGGGAGCATCCTGACTACAAGGAGAAGTCCGAGGAGAATAAAAGGATAACGTTAAGGAGGAAAAGAGGATAGACTTTATAACATGATGTTCTTGTATTAGATAGATAGGTAGATAGATTATAATTGAAGGATTCAATGCAACTGCGGTTTAGTTCACTTTCTTAAAACCTTGAGAGCATAAATCCTAGAGCGTTTGTGTGTGAGAATATTAAATTTAGACTAATTTTCTCAAGTTCTTACAAAAGTGGGCACCGTTGCGTCGAATCTCTTCATTTATCCGTCACTCGTGACTTTACATACGGGTCTACGATCGGTCCAAAGATCCTCGGCTTCTTTGGATCACGAAATCCTCGGATCGAAGATGAGATCTACGGATGCGAAAGGTGAGCGACACGCGTGAATTGCCCGAGTAGAAATTTTGATACTATATTATCCCGTAAATATTATCGAGTTTAAAGGACCAATGGAGAATCTCGAGATATAACACTATACGAGTTATTATCTTTTGATGTTACTCAGATAGCACAAAATATTCTATGAATATTGTAATGAAATATGAATGTTTTTAATTTCAGAATATTCGAATCAAATATTCTATGAATATACGTAGAATATTGTAAGTAAAGTTTCGTATATTCATAATAGAGAAGAATGTTTTTACATTGAGAAAAAAGGCTTAAAAATTTATTTGTGAAGTATAAGGTTTATTTCACAGAAATAAACGTTTATCTAAATATATTTAATTTAAATTTTTTTCTTAATAAATAAAATTATTAATAAAAAGAAAACTTATTTTTTTCCTCAGTGCATTAAAAATTTATTTGTGAGATATAAGGTTTATTTATAATAAATAAACTAATTAATAAAAAGAAAACTTAGGTATATTTCACAAAAATACATATTCCGTCATCATATTTTTATATAATTACTTAATATTCTTTCACTTGTCAAAATAGTTCATTTTGAGTCTAACATTATCTATGTTGAATATTAAGATAAAATACACCTATATACTAAATTAGATACACCTATATAGTATCATATCTCGTGACTTTTCATTGGTTCTTAAGTCCAATGATATTTGCAAGATTAACATAGAAACAAAATTTAGATTCGGATATATTCCGCGTCGCGGAGAGAAACCTAATTCGTAAGGTTGAAAGGCAACTGAGGGTAGACAAAGGCGTCGTTTCTCCCGCGAATGTGTTTCGTAATAAAAGAAAAAAAGGGGAAAATGACAAGAGAGCAAAGTGGAGGATAAGAAATTGCGTATTTGATTCACGTAACACGATACCATTTTATTAAAATCTAGTTCTAAAAACGGTTGTTGACATATGTACTTATTAAAACTAGCATGTATACTTGTAGGAAAGATTTTTGGGATTACGGATATCGATTCCGTAACCGTCCACAACACTGCCCACACTAATGAAAAGAGAGAGAGAGAGGGGGCGGAGAGAGAGGAGAGGGGGAAAAAGCGAGAGAAAGAGGGAGAGCGGGAGAGGGGAGAGGGAGAGTGAGGGGGCAGATAGAGAGAGGTGGGATGGGGAAAGAGAGAGAGAGAGAGAGAGAGGGAGAGGTTGAAAGAGAGGGAGAGGGATAGAGTGAGAGAGAGAGGGGGGGAGAGGGGGAGGGGGCGCGAGAGCGGAAAGAAAAGTAGAGTGTCGATATATTATATAAAACGATTCGACTCGACGCGTCACGAAAATCGCGCGAACGGTGCACGATCGATCGTTGACGTCGGGAACGATCGGTGATCTCGGACAGCAAATGAATAAGCACGGCAAGCACGTGTAATTCATAGATCACCATAGAACGTTCTTAAACGATATTAGATACGAATAAACGTTAATCGCATGGTTGCCTTTAACTCATCGAATATCGCGGACGATCCACGAACCAGAAGGATCGCCATCAAAGTTGACGAGAAAGAGATGCGAAAACGATTGGGGGTGGGGGATGGGAGTCACTTATTTCTCGCCGACGTAAATTCTTCGTAGACTCGTGAAACAAACGTTCTCGTAGCCTAAGATCCTTGGATCCATGGATTCTCCGATCTTCGATTACATGGATACTAGGTTCCTTGGAGCCCACCTTTGCGAATCATTTCTTTGCTTTCGACGATTGCCCTACTAGATTGGCGAGTTTCCAATTCCCGAAGTCTCGAGTCGCGCACAGGGAGTACTCGCGCAAAAAAATTGCACAAATCTTCACATAAATTTTTTTGTACGCCATCTTTGGGTTCCATATCTCTTGCATGAACTATCAATTCTGCTCTTTCTCAATCTTAAATTTCTCGTCCTCCGATGCTGCTGTTGCTATCCCGTTGATTTTCATCGAACCTAGTAGCCATCTCCCTCATTTTGGCTCATCGCACCTGCGATATCTCGAAATGGATCCGCGGATAAAAATCCCGTGCAATTCGAAGCAAGGCGGACACACGGACAGCGCAGCCTGAATCTTTCAACCCTCCTCTTTTTAGGGCACAAAATTAACGCGTAATTGCTCTACTGATGCTTGACTGTTTAGGAAACATATCACGAGGCGATACAATTTCAACAATAAGGGACACTTGAATCTCGGTTCATCTTAAATTTACGGCAGAAACGTCGCCGAGAGATATATCGTTATTGTCCGCTTCTTATAAGCTCCGTACAAAATGCTTAATTCTTTTAAGTAGTACCGTGCTCAAACATTCGTTAATCTACTTTTTTTCTATGCCCATTAAATATATGGAGAGAGAAAAATTGCACAAGTCGGTGATTTTATTCTTAGGGGGATGGAAGTTTCGAGCTCGGTGCTCGCGAAGGAATATACATATACATACATACGCGCGCGTATAGATTACGTGTAACGGTATAAACATAGTCGAATCATTCGGAATTTACGTTAGCGGATGTATCACACGATTATAAAAGGATGTATCGATTCGTGTCGTGGGTACTCTGTATGTGAAACTCCGCGATTTTAATATATTTCTATTGTAAGTATACTCGAAAAGTTACGAAAGACGAGGACACGGCGCGTGGAAGTTATTCGATATCGTATATATAAATATATATATATATATACATATATATATAAATATACATATTATATATAATAATACAGAAACGAACTTGCGAGGGAGAGTACTTTATACATAGGTCGTCTCGTATATGGCCCGTCTCGAGGGACGCTCGAGGACGAATTCTGGGGGGCGACTCTCGAGTAAAAAGTGGAAATGGAAAATAGGAAGAGGGAGTGATTGCGAAGAAAAACGACACCCGCGTACAGGAGGAAGGAACCGAATTCGTCGTTCTGTTGGCGTTCAGATTTTCCATGTGTCTTATCTCATCTCGTTCGCGATCATCTTACCCTCGAGCGTGATTGCGATTAAACCTGAAACTGTCGGAATCCAGGAATGCACAATACAACACAAATAAACGCACATGTACACATACACTCGATCCCACGATCGTCGATCCGCTTCGGGTACTCGGATCGTTGGAACGTAAGATCGCGGATTATATTCGTACGCGTCTCAGGCAGAACAGAAAATGAGGATGACGTCAAAATGACGTTAAAATAACGTCAAAATGACGAGAAAATAATTATAAAAGCTCACTTCTCGATCATTTTTTTTCATCATTTTCATGTCTTTTTGACGTCGTCATCACTTCTTCTTCTACCTCTGGGGTCGATCTCGGATTTCTCCCCGTCGCGAACTTAAAATTCCGGATTCCGCGGAAGGTTCCTGGAGCTTTCTTCGATTTCAAGTTCCTCGGATCTCGCATTCCTCGGTATCTGTCGTTTCCGTTCGGCTCGCTCGAGCTCCGGCGGCATTCCCTCGGAGCCGTCACTTCTCGGGATCTAGGATTCTGAAATTCGCGTTCCCTAGGATCCCTCGGCTTCTTTCGGTTCCCGGGTCTTCCCCGGTTTCCTCGCGAACTTTTCCCGGGTATTTTCGCGGTTCTCGGATTCCACGAATGGTTGCTTCCTTGAATCATCGCATCGCATAAAACTCTCGGACCCTCGAATCCTGATACTTTGCTTTTCGAGAATCATACTAGAAGGAACTTAAGATAATCAGTATATGTGGAAAAAAAAGGGACAAGATTGCATGGGAGAAGGGGAGATAAAGATAGGAGAGTAAAATACAAATACAGGATATAGAGGAATTCTGATCTGTCGGGTCGATCGTACATTTTTTCGTTGCAAAAGAGTCGTACGCTTTTGCGATCGAAAAGATGAAAGAGTCTCTTCTACCGATAATTATTTCAAGAAAAGAAGGACCCTTTACAGGTTTCTGGTTTCGTAGCGCCATACTTTATATAATAATGAATAATAATAATAACGACAAACAAAAAATAATAATAATATTAATAATAACAATAAAATAATAATGATAAAAAAATAAAAGGATTGTTATAAGTTGTAACTGTTGTTTCTGGTACATGCAGATACTATACACACACACACACACACCCTAATCTAAGAACATGGCCTCCGCCGTTTTATTTTGTACGTGTACCTCCCTCCCATGATCCTATTTTGCAAAGAGCTCGATGTCCTGAAAAGAAATCATCCAAACTAAAGCTGAGTTGTATTTCATGTTTAATGATCGTGTGCGCGATAAATGCTAAAAGTGATTTTCTTTTACCGTTATCATGGATTTCTCGCATTACGTTGGACAAGAGGCGCAGGTTCGCGAATCCCTGAATCCTCTCCAAATTTCTTCGGTAACGATTTTTTTTCCGAATCCTCGGAACCTTTGTACAAACGCTCACTTCTGATAACATTTGTATCGTCTATGATTTGTATTGTCGAGAGATTTATATTGTCTATAACATTTGGATGTGCGTTTCTAATCATGTTAAATATTAGTATCGGGGAGAAGCTTCGTTTGATAAGGATACCTGTGCGATTCGTTGCCTGAGATTGATATAGTTGCGCTTCTTTCGTCATTTTATGCATGATAGCGCGACTTTTTCACGACCTATCGATCGATCGATCTGCGGTAAACAAGTGACGATCGACGTAAGGGAAAGATCTAGTGTAAGCAACCTCGCATTATGAGTACCTCTGTGTATCTGCATGACCGCATTACAATAATCATTAACTACTTTTAAAGGAAGAGAAAAAAAACGTAGTTACTACTCGATGTAGCAGGAGAAAATTCTATACAGGGCGTTCCAAAAGCATGTGCCAAAAGAGGACATCGAGATGCTCGGTGTCAGTGACTTACTTTCGCGACGGCAATCTTTTACAGCGAACGTTTGATCCTTATTAAGAATTATCGAGAATAAAGTTGATTTGAAATGCTCAGACGCGCTGATTTTACTTCTCGAGTTTTTCCATTTTAAGATTTTCCGAATTTACTCGGATTATTGAAGTATCCATTTAAATAGGGACTCTCATGGATTTTTAGATGCTATAAATCTTAAAGCAACTTCGATGCCAAACAAGATAAGTACCTTTTTCCAAGAAAGAGACAGAGAAAATGAAAGAGGAAGAGAGAGGGGGAGAGAGAGAGAGAGAGAGAGAGAGATACATATACTTGTTATAAGAAATTAATTTTTAACGTCGTACGAAACTTTCGGAGCACTCTGTATAAATACTCGATACTGGTCGCGAAGTACATTTAACACTTCTTATCGCGTAGCGATATTAGCTTGTATTAACGAGTGGAAACAGTACTTAATTGCGTTAACTTACGAAGGTAAGATTCGCGTGATGAAGCAGGGGAGTAAATCAAAAGACAGAGATCCTTGCGAGATTTATCCAGAAGAAGGTACATAGAAGGAGTCTTCCCTCGCGAGAGGCGCGTTGCCCTGTGCGCATTTGCAGTGTGTCAAAAAAGCACTCGCAGGTCGTCATGGTTTTATTATGAGTAACGTTGACTTTTCATCTCACCACACATAGAAATTCTTTCGTCACTGTAATGTGTATTTATATAACGTGCAACGCGATTATTTGTAGCACACAAGTAGAGGTTTATAAATATTTAATAATGTTTTTATTAAACTGAATAAAAAATCCTACGTCTTTTCTTCGAGTTCTATTAAATTTCTTATTAAATTTTTTATTAAATTTTTCGAATCCTCTCTAAATATCTTAAGATTTTTCATTAAATTCGAAATCGTTTATATTTAAGATTCTTCGCGCTATTTTTAATCTGTTCCAATCCTGAGACAAAAATTTCAAGTTATCTTAACTTTGAATTCGCACGGTTACTTGAATCAAATTCCTCTTTAATTATATATATATATATATATATTTATTTATTTATTTATTTTTTTTTTTATGAATATTCCACATTATATAAGTACATCGCTACGACACAGAATTACGAAATGAGTTTACTATGTGATGTATATGATGTTTAAATATCATCTCCGACGTCCAAAGTTCGGCGAAAAGCGAGCGCTTTCTTTGCACACCACGCATATTTATACATAATATAAACTATACAATATACACTAATCATGATTTGCAATCTTACAATGCACTGTCGCAAAAGAAACATACATGTAGTGCAAATTAAGGTTTTTTAAGCATTAATGAGAAAGAGGAAAGAGAACTGATGTACTAATGACGATGACTTTTTTAACGTTTTATCGCGTTACGGACTATAATATGTGTATATATACATAAATATATACATACCCATAACAACACACACGTAGACACATGTGTCTATGTATATACATATATATACAATTCATATATACGCGCGTGCGTGGGAGTGTGCGTGTGCGTGTCTGATGAGTGCAGCAAGAATGTAAATAATAAAGACCGTAATATACCACGATACTTACGAGAATCTAATTGCCAAGTGTACACTACATACACAATACACACACACACACACACACACACAGATACATGCGTTACATATAGATTACATGATATTGGTTCGATGCACGATAGTGACAATCGCATTATCCTGTGCGATTTTCCAGCGAGCGAATTTTTGCACCACTTTGTTCGTGGATTTTCCGCAAAATGGTTTCTAAACGAACTTACGAGAGTGTTATGAATAAAAACACCAGCTCAATTTTCGATTCTTTCTGGGATCTTTGGATTCTGGCGCAATTGGATTATCAGATCTTCAGATCCGCATTTGCCTGGATTTATTTCGACCTTGAATTCCTCGAATCCTGAATCCCCTAAAAAAATTCGAGCACTCGGTATCATTAGACGTCTCTTTTGTCCTGTCTCTCAAAAATCATCTAAACTTATCGTCTCAACAATCGTCGATAGAAAAAATTCACCAACAAAAAAACGGTGCAAAATAATTTCCGATGGGATAATATCCATCGTAGACATTCCTCATTGACCCTTTTCTGGGTACGCGTGTCAAGGTGCTCTTTCTCGAGTACCACTCGGGTACTCCGGTCAGATCCCACGCCACTTGTCTGAAGTATAGCCCTTTCTTCATTCGTGAATAGATAAATCGAGACGTCGAGCTAGAAAAAATATGAAAGTGAAATTTCTCGTTCCTTGCGGATAAAGTTGTCCAAAAGTATAAAGGAAGTCGCAAAACGATCTTTGGGATAAATATACGCAGCCCTCGTGGGGTCCGACAGGACCTGATCGTTCGCAGAAAAGGCTGATCCTCCTATTACACGCGATCGATGTGTTTATTTAAAAGGATCAGTTGAGAAACGCCGCAGGATAATGCCGAGAAAGATTGCTCGATGGTTGAGGAGGAATGTTCCGTGCTAACGTCGAGCTTATAAAGTTACTTAATGTTAGACGGATGTTTTTACACGACTGCCACTTTACATTGACGCAAGGTTACGATTGTTCGTCTCAGTGGCCGGTGCATGTGTCTGTCGCCGTCGTACAGTGTGCGAATTTTTTGCCCGATCTAGAAAAGAACAAAGACGCTTTACTTGATTTTACACGAATATTTTGTATTTTTTCCGTTTCCTTCTTTTAGAATTCTAAATCATTCACTCGACTGGAATTTCGAAATGCACGTGTTAGGGAAAAATTTTGAGCATTGGAAGCTTTGAAAATTAGTTATTTCCTGCAATGAGGAAAAATATAATTTCACCTTCGACATTAATAATATGAAATTTAAATTCCACGAAAAGCAGTAATGATCGAAATTTTGTTCTTTTCTGATCATTGCAAAATAAAGCATCAACTTTCACGGTGAAATTCTAGTTTGGGCGACAACTAATTTAAATTACATACTATTAATTAAATCGTTTGAAATTAATAATATGGAATTTAACTTAGTTGTCGCAACAAAAGAGTTCCATTGCGGAAGTTGATATTTTTTTCACAGTGATCAAGGAAGGGCAAAATCTCGATTATTACCACATTTCAAGCTGTTACGCGTGCAACGTTAGATCAATAAATTTCAATATTTGTATGTTTTTGGCTAGATTTTTTTTTACGTAAGCTTAATTAACTAATTAAAATATATCTATATAGATACGTATATTGTAGCGAAATTCTACACGAGGTATAATCATATAAAAGTCGGGAAATTAATACATAGAATTAAATATCATGTCCATACATATTCACATGCGACCAGAGGTGAAGCGTTTTTGTTCAGTTAAATCGGGCAAACTTTACACTGTGCGCCAACTCCGTTTTCCGCCGGCGCGAAAAACAGCGTTTTTCTTCACTATTTTCCTCTCGCCGCGGAAAATGCGAAGGCGAACTCTGCGCGCGGCGTGAGTTCCACTGTGAACGCAAATCTGTTTCTCTTGACTACAGATAAATATACAGTAAAAATGTAACTATTATACGTAAATAAATAAATAAACGAAAAAAGGAATAGGTGGAGAAAAGTGAGGAGAGGAAGAGTAGGGCGCACGATTTTCTCTATTGTTAGAAAATAATTATCACTTTATGTTTGCACATACACATTATTTACCTCTCGTTAGGAATTTATCTACGTATATAGTCGCACCACTTTTTCGAATATAATTATTATTTTCTATCGATATATTTATCATCGATATATCGATATATAAATTATACTCTGTAATGTGTGCTTTGAGCGATTATTATTGAGAAATCGGTAATTCAAAATTAGTTTGGAGTAGTTTTATTTTAATTATTTATATTTTCTAATTATATATGAATTGCGCAGCAAGTGCATTCACTCTAATACGCAAAATACGTGGGTGTAAATTACACATTTTTTAATTTATGAAATAATTAAATCTCATATTGAATATTCTTTTTTTTAATTTTAAGCGGTAAAAATGTTACCAGACAAAGTGAGAGAATAATTTTTCGCTACTCGTGTTTTCTAATGGCCAGCAGAGTACATTTGGCGCTTACACAAGCGCGCGGAATTTTGCATTATTTTACTCGTCACGTTGCCCGTTATAAATAAGTAATCGCCAGCCGAATCGTCTGCAGTGCAGCCGACGCGGCGACCTAAATTTAGACCAACACGTGAATGAATCTTTCACGTGCCTCGATGTTGGCTCCCCATCTTTCCTATAGATCGCCGGGATCGATTATTACGCTTATTACAAAAGCCTCATCGCGTGTCACCACTGTTCTGTCATCTCAGATAACGATACAAGTCACGATTGTCTCGCTAATATATTGAAAATGGATTTCTCTTATTTCTTTCATTTGTTATAAAGCTTCGCCATTTGTGAAATATCGCGCGCTCTCTTCAAATAGCAAAAAAAAAAAATACGAAATCCGTAGTTACTTTATTCAATTTCTCTACTTTTCTGGAAATTTTTAATCACAAACTTCTCTTACAGCTCCAAGTCTTACGTAGCACCGGTCGTTCGGAGCTTTCGCTTCCTCTGACCTGAAATTCCTTGGACTCTAAATAATTTACTTCGGAAAGTCTTGAAGTTTTCATCAAATTTACTCATCAGGTAGTTAAAACCACATCTCGATAACAATATTGCGCGCGACACTCGTTTCCCGAATGGATCCGCGAACACGAAGCAGCTGTGTCAGCTATAAATGACATTAGATTGTTTCCACGAGCTGCGCAAGCTGATGTGACGGGTTAAATTTAGAAATGCGACGCCAAGACGGGGATACACGACAGTCTGTTGCGGGATTGACCAACAGGTAAGATGCTGATGCTTATGCTGATAAATTTCCCAAGAATTCACGCGAAACAACGAGAAACGAATCGTGTTATACAGAAAGGGAGTGACTCTCCTCCTTTTCCCCTCCTTTCTCCCTCCCTCTCTCTCTTTCTCTCTCTCTCTCTCTCTCTCTCTCTCTTTATTTTTTCTTTGAGATACAAAATATATATAAATCTCAGAAAGATAAATTATGGAAACAATATACTGATGCCAGTGACATATATCTTCTCACGATCTCGACGATAATTAGGTTTTAGAAGAGATTTGAGCGAATCGAAAATCCGATAGTTACCAAGAGTTTCCCGAGTTTGAAATTAGACTCTACCTCCTGAATTCCAACATTTTCGGATATGTAATCCTCAATCTCTGGATATCTGACAGTTCTTGACTCTTCCCAAGTCGTTCGAGTCCTGGACATTTTTTTACATATCTTACAGCGTGAATAATTTAAGCTTCGTACCCGTTGTAAAGCAACTATCTACTTCAGAATCGGGATTTCTTAAATTCTAAGTGGTGCAGATCCTAAATCATTTAGCGGCCGCCTACGTAGACCGTTCCGCGTTCCAGGAATTTTTCAAGCCCTACCCAGTTCGACTCCCTAATTCTTTTCATTCCGGCTACCTCGTAGTAACAGCATCCACAGAGAGGAAGGGAGAGAGAGAGAGAAGAAGGGAGAAAGAGAGAGGGAGAGGAAGAGAGCTCCTCTTACTCAGAGCAATCTCAAACGCTCTTCACATACCACTACCACTTCGCAATAATTCCTCTACTCTTCCACAATCTCCACCTGATCCACCATCTCCGATATCCCGCGCTCCATGCCAACTATTGTCACCTAATCTGCCTCTCCCTTCCCTCCTCCTGCCTCCTTACCTTCTGATATACAGTTCACTCGCTTGATTGACGCTAATGATCCT
This sequence comes from Dinoponera quadriceps, assembly GCF_001313825.1. NCBI lineage: Eukaryota > Metazoa > Arthropoda > Insecta > Hymenoptera > Formicidae > Dinoponera > Dinoponera quadriceps. Next base: position 1,273,839 of record NW_014554764.1, read on the forward strand.
CCTATCAATTAGTGGTTTCTTCACCTGTCAAGCGAGATCGAAAATGAAATCTCTACTATTGATTCCTCCTTCATCGCATTGGCTTTTACATCCTACGTTATCCGTGCAGAGCTCTTCGTTTAATAACATATCAAGATTTTAATATAATATAATTACTCGTTCGTCCATGTGTCAAATGCGACTCAAGCACATATTTCCGACGCGTATTCTAAGAGAAGCTAAATCCGAGAAACGCGCGAGTCCTTCCGCCCTCGTTCTTCATTCTCCTTCGTTCCTTTTTCTCGTATTTTTTTTCTCTCCTTTACCGCGTACACTTCCCAGGTCTCACGAAGGTCTAAGACACCCAGGGGTTATACAAAATCTAGAGTCCAGGCAATCTAGAACCCGGAGTAAGCTCCTTAGTCCTTCGCTTCCTTCAGCTTTGGGTCCCACAGATACTAGATCCCCCGCTCCTCAGTCTCCCCATTCGCTCTATCTCCGCCCACCCTCCTCATCGTATTCACCCTTCATCCGAGACCTTCTCCGTATCCACATCGGCACTCTCCGCGACTCTTCGTCCCGCAACCTCCAAACGGCAGGAACACCATCTTCAAGTCCGCCCGTGGCAGCTCCCGCCACCTGGTCCAGGATTCGTCCTCTCTCCGTCCTCTGTCTTACCCTACGCGCTACCCCAGCCGGGGGATTTCGCATCTCGATGCCGCTTCTACCCCCGCGGCGTTGCGAGGAAGCCGCCGGCGCGGCCGGCGCGCGTTATTGATTTGACAGGAATGACGGGAAATGGCGCAGGAATCGATAAGAGGTGGTCCAAGCTGCTGGTGCGCTGTGCGGGGGTGCGCTCTCGCGCGCGCGCGCGCGAGGAAGAACGCTGGTACAGAGCGAGTGAGCGAGCGAGCAAGCGAGCGAGCGAGCGAGCGAGCGGAGGACTGTGTGGGGTTGGTGTAGCAGGTGGAGGGAGATGGCGAGGGTCGAGAGGGCGGCAGCGGGGACAAAGAGAGGGAGCGGAGAATATTTTCATACTCCAGACTCCCGGCGTAGGTAGAAGATGGCAGCCGAGGCGTGATTCGGTCCGGGCAGTTTCTCTCTTCTGGCCGCGCGCGCGCGAGAGTAGGGCCGCAATCCGCTCCGGGAAGAAGAAGAAGCCGCCTCCGGGAAGTGTGCTCTCCCTTCGTGGTCCTCCTCGTTGTCGTCGGTCGTGCCCGTGGCTTGGAAATCCCGAAGGAAAACCGCCGGGAAATGATTTAAGGAGAAAGAGAGAGAAAGAGAGAGAGAGAGAGAGAGAGAGCGAGAGAGAGAAAAAGACGGACAGAGAGAGGCGAGAGGAGAAAAGAGTGACCGACTGACTGATTGACTGACTGAACCGACTGACTTGATTTGAGAGCAGCAGAGACAGACAGGGAGAGAGGAGAAAAGGGGACGAGAGTAAGAGAGAGAAAGAAAGAGAGAGAGAGAGAGAGAGAAAGAGAGAAAGAGTAAGGAAGAGAGGTCTGTTCAGCTCGGCTACGCTTCGCTCGCGCGACGTGTCCATCTCGCTGTTTTTCTGTCGTTTTTTTCGTCGCTGAATATATATATATATATATATACATATATATATATCTGTAGTCGCGCGCGCGCGCGCGTCTCGCGTCCCGCAGATAACGTTACGATAACGGTGTAGCAGCATCGGGAGGACCGGCTCGTGAGGACCGCTCTGATCCGTTTTAATCTGCTCCGCTCGGCTCCGCGTGCGTCTGATGAGCGAGGAGGTGGTAGACGTCGGTGATTATGCGCGTAATGAGTAATCCTGTAAAGCCTGTCGGGATCGCAGCAGCCGCCATCGCAGTGTTTCACGAGCGTCATGTAATATGGAATTAAACAATGTTGTTAAGACGTAAACATGTTCTGGCTACACTGTGGACTCTTTGTTCTCGTGATTGCCGTACCTGGATTTATTAGCAGCTTAGCCGACACCACGTCCAAGCGAGGTAACGCCTGCCTGTCTACCTACCTACTGCCTGCTTGCCTGCCTGCCCACCTGCCTGTCTGTCTGCCTGCCCGCCTACCTGCCTGTCTACCTATTTTAGTTTATCTTGTCTTCCCGCCTGGTTCAGATCGGTAGCTAGGTATATCGCTGGCTGGGTCTTACAATTGAGGTTCGATGCAGGTCCGGGTGAGATCGCGAGGTTCGTTGGAACGGTTCGGCCGGGTCGGTCCGAATTCTTAACCAAACGATCGTGTTCGTCGGTCCAGGGAGCTGAGTGTACACTCGGTTTCGATCAGCAGACGAAGATGATGACCCGATGATGTAGTTCGACATTAAGATAAGACACGAGGAATTATTTATCGAGTCAACCGGCAGCGCCATGTCTCTCTCTCTGTACGGGTGGTTGGCCGTATGAATGGGTGTATCGTCATGGAGGTATCGCACCTGCCTGCGCACTTTACTCGACTACCTTAGAAATTCCAGTAATCTTAAGTAGGTAGGATGCGAGGAAGGGGGGCTGGGTCTGTGACCGAAGATCCCGGCAAGAGGGATCTCGGAAGCGTCGAGCAATTATCGCTCTCGTAATTAGCGTCGTTGCTCTTAATAGAGATGCGTGGCTATTTCGATCCGTGATCAAAATCTAATGAATGTGCCGAATCTAATAATGAATGGTTTGACGTTAAAACCCGGCCCGGGTGATTCAGGTCGAGCTGGGTTTTGCTCGGCCCGTAATGGGCTGGTACAATTTCGGCCCGGTTGGCGAGAGTAATAATTTGATTCATAATTTCACGACAGCGCGAATTATTTCCTATGTAACCGTGTGATGTCAATCTGGATAGCAGGGTGCAATCATGTCGGGCGGCGTGGATGGCGGGTCGCTAAACACTTCTGTCACTGAATTAGTTTGAATTACTCATCGGATCACCGTGCGTGTTAGCTTGTTCGGTTAAATAGCTCGTTAGTTTTAATTACCTGGCTATACGCTCCGGATATTTTTACACTTCATCCGGTCGGCTGTATTCTCGAAAATTCTCGAGTTCCAGGAATCTTTAAAAGTCTCGGGCTTTCCCCGGATTATGTTCTTTGAGTAGCGACTACTTCGATTTTAGATGTATTAGCTTTCAATTGCCCTTGGTGCTTCGGGTATATTTTAAGCCTCAGGTTTCTCGAATCCGAAATGGTTTTGATCCTTGATCCCTTGAATTATAGATTCTACTTGAAAGCTGTGGCTTCTTCTTAGCGTCAAAGAACCTATGATGATGGATTGACGGACACGGAATTCTTGGAATCAATGGAATCCACGCGATTCGCGAATCCAGAATTTAAATAGCTCGATATTTAGAGATTAAATGTGTCTAGTCAAAGAAATATAGTTATGAATATATATACTCCAGGATATTCTCCCCCTCTCTCTCAAGAATCTGAACAATTTAAGTCTAGAGTATCCGAGACAGCTATAGAATTCAGGAGAACTAAGACCTGGAATTTAAGAAGACTTTCGATAATGATGTTTGAAAAAAATGGAAAAATTTAAGATATTAGGAATTCCAATCTAAAATCCGAGGAATCCGAGAGGACCGCTCGATCGTGTCCCTCTTCGTTCTCAAGACACTGCAGAGCTCGCGTTCTCTCTGCACCCTCCATCAAGGGTGAGCACCCCGTCGCGGTGCAACCCTCGACCTCTTAAATTATCGAGTTAAATTCTTACGTCCTCGACTCCTCTCGGATTTTGAAATCTTTATAATCCGGAGTTCTTGGATCCTCCAACTTTTCCGTTCTCGATTTTCTGTACTCGTCAATTCCTGCATTCTGTACTTTCCGCTTCATTGAATTTTGATACCTTTAATTTCCCGGATCCATGAATCTTAATATTGTCGGGTCTTTGGATCCTCCGGTCCTCGCGTTGAGTCTTGACCTCATTGATCCTGGAAACGTCAGTTTCCTCATATTTCGTGACTCGTGTCTCTTATTACGTCCCCTCTCAAGATCCTCTATGCCCCGTAATCTGCCAATTAATTATCAGGACGCATGTGTGTGTTCGAATATTTGCTCGACGCGATGTGTTGACCGTTCTTTATCTCTGCTGTGCATGATATCCCTCTTTTTGCGTGCACGTTTTATTTCTTTACAACAAAATACGGATAGATAATATACGGATAAAAGATAAGCGCAAATACTAGCATAAAGTAAAACGCAATTCAGTATAACTCGTGACCGGTAAATAATGAATATTTCACTTTGCGATGAAAAAGAGGAAAAAAGGCGGACACGCGTCCGCTCGTTTGTTGATATTTAATACGAACATTTTCCCGGTACGTTCGGCAACATTTTGCGAAATGACCGGGCGTTAGCTGACGCGGCATATAATATCCGCAATAAGCCTGCCTGCCCGTCCTCGTTACCATTGTACGATGCAGGCATCTTATTAATCTCGCTAATTTGCACGGGAGCAAAAAGCGCTAACCGGCGTGGCGCGCCTCGTAAATTCCGCGGATTCGCGCGTTTTGGTATTCGTCGGCGGAAAATGCGAATATAGATCAGCGGAACGACGGTGCTTACGAGCGTATGGTACGCGGATTTTCCGGAACGGTCGGGAAAACGCGACGCCGGGCGTCGGAATGCGCGTAATCGTTACGTACATTTCCGTCGGTCTTCAAATCCTGCCGCTGCATTATTCATAATGTTATCGCGCGGAATTACTCCGCGCGAGAGCGCGCTCGCTTTGCATGTCGCGCGATCCGACGCCGCCGCCGTCGCCGCCGCCCATCGCGTAAAACTGCGAGCACGCGAATGTGCGCTTTGCACATGCATCATCGCATGTAGCCGCTTATCGTGCCGTCGATTTCCCCAACGTCGGCGGTGACGGTGACGGCAATGACGATGCATCGCATCCTTTAATAGACGGATATTCGTGTCGCTCCGCGCTGGAATGAAATTTTCGGGAAAATTAGGGAAAGGGAGCACGTCTCTATTTGCAAAACGGCAGCGTTCTCTCGCTTTTATCGCACGCGAAACATTAATGTACACGATGACTGAACGCGACGTTTTGAAACACTATGAAATTTTAACCGGCGAGATTTTCCCAACGAACACGGGATTTTTAGCAGAGGGAGAGAGAGAGGGGGAGAGAGAGAGAGAGAGACGAAATGATGGATTTTTGAAGTTGCGCAATTTTAACGACGCACGATTCGTTTATCTCCGCGTCGGTAAAATATCTCAGCAAAATACCAGTCCAGTGTCAACTATATTTGCGCGTGTAAATTATCTTTAAAGGTCGAGCCGGTTCAACACGACGGTCATAAAATATTTATAAGCTCCTTAGAAACTAATTTCGAAAATATACAGTTTCCTCACGGGGCCAGCAATAAATATTTTAATGACTGCTTTAATGTTTCCTTATACGATCAGATCGGTGCGGGAGCGGGGCAAATTGAAAAATAACGCGCGTCGGCGGTTTTCTTATATATCCGAGCTGCTTGAAATCGCTCGAAAATAATGAACGGAAATATTGCGGAAATATAACGAATAACATAATCTTATTCCAGAGTCAATTCCCGGCGGGACTCTATCTGGAGGAAACTTTCGTTTGGATCTTGGTTGTAAAGTCAACTCAACGCAAAAACCGCGCGAAAAAAGTTGCACGGCGGGACGACGCGTGAGCAAATTTTACGGAAAGATCGATGTTCAAGTCGTTTTGAGGAAGCCACGAGTGCGAAGCACACTCGGCCGGCGCGTTTATGTTTACAACATATTTCCGTAATCGTGAAGTGTAGCTCGGCCCTGGTTAACTCTGGCGTGACGCATCGATGAAAAATACACAAGTAGTCGCAGTCGTGTTAAACGATATTCATCTATGGTAGTTGAAAAATGTCGCTTGTAAGTGATATCGTTCTTCCAATGGCCTTGCTATTATTTACAGACACGCGGTACGCGTTACGAGATTGATTACGATTGATACGAGATTGATAGATCACAAGGTAATAATATAATCGCAAAAATATCTCCTGAATAATCGGTGAAATATTCTCGATATTAGATACATGCGGTACACAACGCGCTTTCAGCGAGGTGGGAGATAAATATTTTCGTGATGTAATTAATCGTCGTCAAACATAACATACGATTGAAAATATTATATCGGAATCTCCATCGAGAATGAAATAACGTCGCTTACGCCGAAGGGGTTGTACGAGGGGGCGGGGGGTCGGAGTGCGAAAGGGAATATTTTGTTTACCCATTGTACGCGGAATCAATCAACTTGTATCCTGCAATTAATCAAGGACGTGGGACGGGAAGACGGCTCGTCGACGAGTTTCCTCGAGCAAGGCCCACGAGATTGAAATGGCAGTGTGCCAGTTCGAACTTATTGGCTTTTAATACGTGAACCCACGACCGATTTTGCAGCTCGTGGAATAGAACGGCGATTCCTCGAAATCTCGGTGTAATAAGCGGAGAATTTAATGCCGGATTTACCGTCGGTTTATCGTATCTTGGGGACAATTAAGAAAAAAAAAATCAAAAGCAACGAGTTCGAACGATTGATCGTACGTGTCGAATTCTCTGAAGAAGAGAAGTGACTATTTTTTTTTCCACAGAGACTCATAGAGAAACTGTATTTAATAAGAACAATTATACGCCAACTAATGTAATATTAATAAGTGCTCGAAAGCGCGCACAGAGAGCGGAAAGGCTAGACGAGCCTGGCGGACGTTAACACGATGAAGACGTAGTCGCTGGTCGAGTGGTTGAACATCCACTCGTTTAAGCACTCACATGTATCTCCTCATTTAACCACTTTCCCAGTGACTGCGTTTACATCGCGGCGTCACCCACGATTTTCACTCGTCCACATTCCCCCGGCTGTAGTAGTATTCTTTTTGCGTACGCGCGCGCGCGCGTGTGTTGTATCCGATAATTTAGCACGCAATTTTATACTATATTACATAAGAAAGAAAAAAGATCAGCTGCAGTAGATGGATTAATCGTAACGTATGGACACCTAAAACTTTAGCAGCGTAACCAATTTTAATTGCTGCAGCGGCAAATTCTTCTGCTGCAATAGCAAACTCGTTTGCTGCAGCAGCAAACATACCATATCGTAAATGTCACGATACGTTTGCCGCAGAAGCAAAAGAGTTTGCTAGTGCAGCAATTAAAATTGATCGCGTTGCTAAAATTTCAGGTGTCCATATATTACAATTAAAATTTAGCTATTAAAGCTAATCTCTTTTTCTGTGAATAAATAACGCACGGTTTTTTTCCCTTGGACATTCGTTCGCACTAAATCAAGTGAAAATGAATCCCTCATTAACGTAATTACAACCGTTGATTTGCATAAGATGTTCCTTTTCAGACATTCGCAAGAAGGAATTGGTTCCCCCACGGGGAGAACCAATTTTGCTGAAACAGCAAATTGTTTGTTAATATAATGGTAGCAAAAACAATTTGTTTGAACAGTAAAGAGAGTTTAATTAAGAGTATTAATTGCTGTCTGCTGAATATACGGGCAGCAAGATAATTTGGTAACGTCAATTAAATTTTATTGCTGTCGCAACGACGTTTCGTCACAGCAAAAAAATTATTTTTCCCACGTAACAAATCTTTTTGCTGTCACTATATTAATAAACAATTTACTGTTCCAGCAAAATTCGTTCCCTCCGTGCACAGCTAAAAACTAGCTGTCCGTATAATACAACGGAAATTTAATTACCAGACTTAATTTTTCACTGTGAGAGCTAATCTTATGACTATAGTCGTACACGTACAAAAAAATTAGCTCCGACAGCTAAAAAACTACGTCTGGTGTACTAACTGGTAACTAAATTTCAGTTGTATTACCCGGACAGCTAGCTTTTAACTGTGAGAGCTGATTTCTTTTTTTCCGACGCGGTGTTTCGGTGAGACCGACCCCACGGAGATGAGACAATACGGATGAGCGCGTTTACCGTCGCGGTAGATCCAGAGTGATATGTTTTCCAAATTTCCAAACCGGTCTTCCTTTCCGACGAGGGTGCACGATGAAGGATTAACTGGAACCGCAGGAATAGTGTTAGTATGCCGAGCTACAAATCGATCCGGATTATCGATCGACGTTGCATTGTAACGGCGGCACGATAAAGGCGCCGCGTTGCAAGTATGCACACAATCGTGTGCAAAACGATCAATTTCGCACACACACACACACACACACACACAACATACATGCGAACATCCTTCCACTTGCCCGCGTATCTGGCGATCGATTTCTCTTTCTCTCTCTCTCTCTCGCGATGTCGTAGGGCAGCGATCAACAGGAAATCGCGAAATAACGAGGCAAGTCGACTGCAGAGCGCCTGCAGTGTACATTGACGTATGCGTTGGTAGTGATGACGTAATAAGGGTGGCAACGCAAGAGAGAGAGAGGGAGAGAAGAGAGGGGTAACGGACCAGGAGGGGAAGGAGATGAGGTCTTACGCGGTTATCGAGTGACGGAAGAACGATGGATTTACTAACCCTCGGAATGCATAATGTGGGTCAATCTGATCCGGTGCTCCTCTCTACCTCCGCAAAACGTGAATTGCACACCGGTTACTTCGCCCGAGCGCTGGCTCGGGAAGATGGGGAGGGGGTTGTGTGTATCGAGTGTTCCGCGAGACGCGAGACGCGCAGGGGCTCTGTGCGAAAAAATTCGTTGAGAGAGGAAGTACTGCGCCAGACATTTTGCATAAAGTAGGTCGGACGCGCGCCGGTGCATCGTCAGTTATCAATGAACAGCTGCGGGGATGATCCACCTATCCCGCCTTCCGCGAATTTCGTCACGTACTCTCACCCGCCTCGGGTTCTCCGCGGCGCTCTTAGCATGCTCGAGTTTGTTGTTCCGTTTGAATTTTGTCCCCTCGCGCGAATCCCCGATGTTTCCGGCCGTGAGAGATCGAAAACTTGGTCACGTAGCGATAAAAATTCAGGGAGGGTAGAAAGCCGGGACACGCGCGCGCGCGAGGCGTCGGGACGCGAGGGCGAAATTAAATTTCTCGCGGAAAGAGGCCGAGTCACTCACCGGCTACGTGAAAAGGAGATCTCCAATTTTAGCATGATCTCTGAAAGCGGCTACGAAACTGGGCCGGCGCGGTCGTACACGGCGCCCTGTATACGAGAGAGGCATGCCCTTTTATGCGCTCCCGCGCGCCCTTTATCTCCCCCGAAACCGCATTATTAGGTTTGCCGGCCGCGATATATTCGTGTGGTCCGATTAATTTATAGAGAGATCGAGACAGCGAGAAAGCAGCCGAGGAAGCTTCCGACGTGCGGCGGGGAAGGACCCGGAGGATCCGGACACGAGCTGCTCGAACGGATTATCGTTGAATGAAACGGAGTGTCGATTCGTGTTGCAGCTGTTACACATCCTCACCCTTACCTCCTCGCGACGCGTCGGTCGGCGGTGGCGTGCGTATTGGCTGCCGGTGTGCAAACAATATCGCGGTGGAGGCGAGGCGGGCAAATTTCCGGATCATTTTCCCCCCGAAGTCGTCGTCGCCGACGACGACGGAAAACTTCTATACGAGTTCGGTATCCGGCTTTTCCGACTGATGCACCTTTATACAGCGTATATTTGCCATCCTTACGCTCCCGAATATCTGTGAATTACAATATCTTTAACTCCACAAACACGCAACACGGGAAAGGGAAATAGTCCTAAATCTCTCTCTCTCTCTCTCCCTCTCTCTCTCTCTCTCTCTCTCTCTCTCTTTCTCTCTCAATGATAGATACACGGAAAAAAGTCTGATTGTATTAATTAGAAAGGGAACGACCAGATGCATTTTGGTTAAAGGAAATAGAATTTATGATTATAAGAATCACACTTGGGCCGTAAGAATTTCAGAAATTCCGTTTCCTTCAAAGTGTTTGGTTGTTCCCTTTCTGATGAAAGCAACCAGATTTGTTTCTCCATGTATTCTTATGCATAAGCAAGAATATTATAATCTTCTTAGAAGATTTTTAGCCTTGACTTGATTGAATTTGTATGATACGAGAATCACCTGTACTCAATGCAGGACTAAAAATTTTCGAAGAATATTACAATATTCTTGTTGTACATGTGAAAATATTATACATATGAGAGAAATTTAAGATTACTTCTTTTCTGTGTACATATATATGTAGATAGAATAGAAATCATACTGATGATAAAAACGTTTTCTTTTTTATCAAGAGCGTGAATTTCGAAGAAACTCGACAGAAAACAGCGCGAGTGCCTTAAGTAGAAAATACCTCTATGGCCAGACAGAGGTAAAGCGGATCGAGTGGCTTTCTTTCGCAGAAATTTAAGCACCCTCTCTCTCTTTCTCTCTTTCTCTAAGGACGACAATCTTTACCTTCCTCTTACTTTTATTCACGATGCCAGACGTATCTCTGCCGTCGAAATTCGGGATAATAGCGAAATATCGAAATGGCAAAGCTCTGAATTGGCGCGGCTGGAATCGCAGCTTCGGATCGAAATTGCCGGGCGCTCTCGTGGCGGGTCATTTTTCCCATATGTCCTCTTAAATCGTTCTCGACGCCTGAGAAATTCCGGCGGAACTTAGCAGCCGCTTTTCCAGCTGACTCACCCACAACCTGCACTAGTACCGTCCATTTTCCTTTTTCGGGAATGACCGTCATTATTCTCTATCTCGATACCCGGCCGAATACTGTGGGAACCGGCAAACGGCAGCGACAGGGCGTAAGACAAGGATATAAATACAATGTCACGGGTGGTTCGCGATAGCGGAAATATCTATTATTAGGTATCACGATGACACATACATTTTTAAGTCGAACGTCTCGACATAAACATCCGTAAGCACTTTCGGGTCTTCGATCCGAGACTGCGATTATCCCGAATTTCGTCGGTAGTAACTTATATTGTTGCGACTAAAAATAAAACGGTAAATTTCGCCTGCCGTGGCACTTAAATTTCCGCCAAAGAAACCATTCGATACGTTTTTTACTATTTGTCTGACTAGTGAGGCATTTTCTACTTAAACCTCTCGCGTTGGTTCCTGCGCAGCAAAAAATTGTTTACAAACGGTCCACCCAAATTTTAGTGTTACTTTAACAAAATGAATACGTTAAAAAGTAATATGTTAACAAGATGTATGTTTTTATAGGATATATAATTTAATTAATAATATGTAATTTACGGAATACGTAATTTAACATATTTTTGTATTTTTCAACGTATTCCTCATGTTAAAGTTATATAGAAATTTACGTTAACCGTTGTAATAAAAAGTTTTTGTTTTTATATGTATCGAGAGTCGAGATTTACGCTGTATTTGATGTCTTTGAAATCCGGAGAATTGAAAAATCGTGAATCCAATTAGATGTGCGGGAATCCTAAACTCCGTAAAACTGCAGGTCACCATAAAGAAAGATTAGGAATTTCGAGTGAAACAGTGGGAAAAATGTCGGGCAACTTCGAACCGTGAAGAATGCCAATCCGAGGAAGCGGCTGTCAGTGTCCCTCTGCGACGAGACAAACGGATTGAAAGATCAGGGCGAAAGGAAAGAAGAGCGGTCAGGAGGAACGCAAAGCATGGTATTTGTTTTAGAATTCCTACGCTTTACCGGTGTTCAAAGTGGCAAAGCGTTTGAAATCTGAAACAAATGCGTGCAAATCTTCATCCCGGACAGGAGCCAGAAGGACTCACGGAGGAGATGCGTGATTCTGCACGCATGAAGCATCACGAGGTCATCGTGCGAAGGGGAAAGTGAGCCACTTGAGCGTGATTAATCATTGTCTCTACCCCCAGGATTACGCACCGGCGTCGTATCCTTTTTGCCGAGGAGTCCCGCTGAGAGAACTCGAGCTCACGTCTCGGGACGTTATATAAAAATAAGAACGTTGAGACCTGTTGTTCATTAGACGCCCTTTACTACGCGCGGCTTCCTTGCGCGGGCACTTTTATTGTAAGTGTCCTTGCGACTATTGGCAATTATCCACCCTCGAAACGATATTTTATATCTTCCCGTGTATAAAACGTGGAAATAATCCAGCGAAGTTTTATCTCTTGATAAATTCAAAAGTTATCTTCAGACAAAGCTAAATTAAGATTGAACCGTTATTAAACCGGACTCTTTAACACACACCCGCACATGCACGCATGCGCACGCTTAGATTTATTTTTTGAAGTTTCGTAGAAATATATTGAAAAATATAGGATATATCCGGCACTCGATATCAAACTTTTCGTTCGGCGTTCCAAATTGATCAAAGAATTCGTGGAGGAAGGGAGTGGCGGTATTTCCGAGATGTCGTGCACCTAAGTATTTGTTCAGCCTGCAGAGTCTGGCGCATTCGTGAATCTTCCATAAATGCAGGAAATAAATAGTTGCGACAAACACGGAAGGGAGACAAATTCCGCGAGGGTGGGCGGTTCAAAGCGAAACTCCGTTCGCTCCTGATTGCATATTTATTCGATTTCAGAGCTGCTACGCGCGGCGTGATGTGTGTCGACGGGACAAATCAAAAATCAAAACCGGCGGGAGATATCGCCACGAACGGGGACACGGGTCTGCAAAAACGCGAGTTTATGCGCTTCCGCTTTAAATAATTCTTCGTATTAACGTTTCATGCCGGCCTTGCTACCGCGAAAGCTGAATTAAAATTCAATTGTCATCTTCACCGTAATCTCGAATACCGGACTTCCCTTCGCGGGGATATTCCTTTCACTTCCTATAGAACTTCAGGGCTTGCTTCGCGTCGCGTAACAATCGCGAAATTCCGCAATCAGTGCTTATGACAAAATCGAGCGGCCGACAATACGCGAGCCGAAAATTCATTTTAAGGATCCCGCGGATATGATAATCCGCTGATCCTTGCATTTCCGGATTCTCAGATCCGCAAATCTCGAGATCCTCGAATTCGCGGGGAATCGCGAAGAATTAAGACGAAAAAAGTGAATAAATAGTAGCCGGACGCGGGGAATGGCCGAAAAGGGGGTGGAGAAGTAGAGGGGGGGGTGGCGGGAATGGGTTGTGTTTTAACCGGCCCGCCATTCACACAGCACTTTCCTCACCGGTCTTCCTCTCCGCGGCGCCCACCATCTCGTCCTCCTTCGCGCTTCTCATCCCATCGTGGAAACGTTTCCATGCCGGTCTTCGGGATAAATAGTTTGCACAGGAAAAGGATTTCCACGCCGGCAATTTATCTCGAACGTACGCGCGGCTCCATTAAGTGGAGACGCAACCCTTTGAGTCTGTAGATGGGTAGAGATGCTGCGGATTTGGGATTGCGCGGGAGGGGGGGGGGCTTAAAGCTGTAATCATGGGATTTCGGGACGCGCGGAACACGGACGACAAGGCAGGCTGATAATTTCGGAGGAGGGAAATTACTTTGCGCGCGATCGCGATCCCGGATTTTCGGGCAGATTTATGTTTTTCGCGGTGGATTACGTTATCGCGCGTGTTTCTCATTTTCGGAAACGCCGCCGGCCCAAACGACCCAGCATCCTCGCTGATAGCTGTAATGAGCGTACGAACGACGCTCTGGGTTAATTGCCGGAAAATCCTGACTTCTCTCCTGCCGCTCATAAACTTTAAGACACTTGGATGCTATCGATCCGGGATCCTGTGAGATTTATTCCTGAGCGTCTTAAATCCGCAGTCCTCCCCCCCCCCCCCNCTCTCTCTCTCTCTCGATCTTCCGGATTTTGAGACTTAGAGATTTTGGGATTTCGAGATTGGCTTAGTTCGCCGAACTTTAACCTCAGGTTGACGGCCGCGAGGTCAACTCGCAGGACCGTGGTTCAATAGCCGGTGATTCGAGATTCGCGGACGTGTCTTCTTGCCAAAACGAGCTCTCCGCGGCGATGCCGCAGCGAAAAGAATGGTTTACTGTAAAAAGAAATCATTGTGGACGGAGGACCGGGAGAATTTTACTTGCGAAGGAATCGACAGCTGCTGCTTTCTTCTTTCTGCGGCGATAAAGTTAAGAGGGCTTTAAAAAGTAAGGGCAGTTTAAGATGCTTGCCAATCGGGCTTCGCGTCGAGTAACATGCTCTTTGTACGAAATGAATTCAACGGAACGGATCGAGGGCGAGCCTCCGACAGGGGAAAGTTTATCTTCCGGTAACGAGTGGCGAAGAAATTTTAGGAATCCGGAAACACGTACCTCGCGAATTTGGCCTGAATTTCACGGATTTGCATCCCTAAGTTTCTAGAGCCCCTTACGAGAACCGGTACAATCTCTCTCTCTCTTTCTCTATCTCTCTCGTAAGTATTCGCGATAATACAAATAATTCTCCAACTCGCGGAAATTCCATTTCGTAAGTTTTAATTAATTTCGCACGCTGCTGCTTCTTTCGCGAAACTATAAAGAATACAAAGATATCGTTTCCAAGCTGTCGCGTTTCTTTTTCGGTCTCGAGTCCTTAAAAAGAGAACGGATCCTTCTTTTTTCATCTGGATATCACGGGACGCTTTCGCATCCCCGAAACTGTTTCTAAGAATTCCTGCATCTTCGAGTCTGCTAGTGTTTGAGTTTAACGTTTTAATCGCGTCGAAAGATCGTAACTTCCGGCACAGTGCCGTTAGGCACAGCGTGAGAGAGGGTGAAAAAGAGCGAGAGAGCGAGAGAGCGAGAGAGAGAGAGAGGGGGAGGGAGGGGGAAGAGGGAGAGAATGAGAAAGGCTAAAGGAAAGGACGGAGGGAAAAGCAATCAATCTTTGAGAGGCAGATGAGTGCGGGAACCTAAAATATAGGGCAACACAAATTTAGTCTGGCTGCCGGTCCACGTCCACGTGTCGACGTGAATGCGCAACCGCCCGGGTTTGTAATCGATATTGCCGACAAGGCACCACGCCCTGCACCTGCGAGATCTGCCGGGATATGCAATGCCGCCGAACCGAACCTAGTCGAACCTTGCCCAGGACTCTCTCTCTCTCTCTCTCTCTCCCCCTCTCTCTCTTTCTCTCCCTCCCCTCTCTCCCCCTCTGTCTATCCCTTTCTCCATTTTTCTTTATCGCGCGCGCCCTTTTGCATCCTCTTGTCGAACGTGCGTCGGAACTCAGATGATTTCGGGCTTCTTTGAGAAACGCTCTTTGAGTCCTGGATAAACCGATTGTTCGATCCCATATGCGACGGCACGATGTTCGCGTGGAATTTCTTTGGAACCTTCCCCGGAGGTCTTTAATTTTTCCCACACACTCGCCCGCCCTTTATTATAATTCGAAACTCGTGCTCCCTCCCACGGAGCTTGGAAATTTCGGGTTACGCGGAGCCAAATAGACTGTATTATTGGGTCCCTCGTGCAACGCAGTGCAGTGACATTGGAGCCGGGTCTAGTTGAGTCTCCCTCGATCGGGATTCTCGCGTGACCTTTTGCATTCCCTTCCCGAGCATGCTCTGAAAGTTAGGTGATTTCAAGATCCTTTGAAGCGGGAGCCTTCGAGCACCAGATAAACCGATTGTTATATGCGATGACATGGTGCCTCCCCCTCCGAGAGAATGTAGCTAAACCTCCCCCGGGGACTTTTCATCCCTCTCGCGTGCTTATCTGCCATCTCGGCCGTTATGCCGTACCCGCGCGTTTTTCTCGCTGATTTTTCGACCTCCCGATTATACAATCTTGGCTAACGGGGATTATTAAATTCCACGTTGCCGTATTTACGTGCCCGAACCTGCCTGAACTTGGCCTGGGTTAGTTACCGTTCTTCGCGCGCACCTGCGACCCTTCGTGAGTGACACCGTGCGGGACTTAAACGCCGGAGAACCTTTCCCGGTTCTCGACTCCCTAATAACTTAATTATCAAGTTTCTCATGCAACGCCGTCGAACTTCTTTCATCTTTCGCGCCCGAAAAAAGTCTCTCTCTCGCCACTTCGACTTTAAATCCAGCTGGAATCTCGTTACCTCGAATCGCAAACGCCTCGATATTAAATGTCGAGCGGAGAGTAACGAAATTGCCGCGATTCCCGTCGAGTGACGTGAATATATTATATAGAATAGAGATTTCTCTCTCTCTCTCTCTCTCTCTCTTGTGGCGACGATAAATAACTATGTCGTTTGGAAAATTCCACGTAGTTGCTCAGTCGCGATGAGTGGCGCTCCGGTTCCACTCGAAGGGCCCCGAAGGGCTCGCGAGGGTTAAGAATCGCCGCTATAGAGCCTCCGCCGTCATTGACTCCGATCCATTCGGGGCCGGCTTCGCCCCAGGCTGATTTTTTGTGCTCCGCTGCTCCCCGGAAGTAGGCCAGTACAAACCGTCCCTTTATCCGCGCCATGTCGGCCTTATGAATTTTGCGGTAAGAAATTCTGCGCGCACGGGGCAATGAAAAAGTTCCGCCATCCGTTCTCATCCTTGCGCAGGATAAAAATGCAAATACTACGCCGTATATATCCTTAACGCTCGCCGCTCCTCGGTGCGAACGTTTCGAGCAACCCGCATCGCAAACTCCAACGAATCGCTCGGACAGATCCCTTTTTGCAAAAAAGGGGAGCACAATACTGTCGTGCGGCGATCGATCAAGGGAGAAGGAAAGCGCGAGGACGGGAGTCAACGCATATTCGCGCGAGGGTAGAAGAGAGAAAGAGAGAGAGGCGGCATCTTATATCTAGATAATATAAGGAATTTATTCGCGATACGTATGCGGGAATAAAAAAGTCCCGGCTTTCTGTATTATGCAGACGAATGAGAAAGCCAGAGCGAGCGTACGATAATAACGGGGCGAGCAACCGTTGCATAATTAACGGATTCATTACGACGTTTCAATATTGAAGCGGCCAACATCGGTCGTCATCGCCTCTTCGCCGCCGGGATATCTGATGTTTTTAAATAGCATGTTTTTCGAGCCGCGGGGAACGTTTATTGGACCGGGGGCGGGAGTGCGTCGCACTTACGCGTCGCGACACACGGAGAAAACGATTTTGCTGGAACAGCAAATTGTTTGTCAATATAGTGACAACAAAATAATTTGTTTAAACAAAAAGATCCGATGAGAGTATTAGTTTTTGGTTATGATAACCTAAATTTTATCGCCGTCGCAACAACGTTTTGTTACCGCAGCGAAATTATTTTTCCTCTGTGTGACAAATCTTTTTGCCGTCACCGTATTAGCAAACAGTTTGCTGTTCCGGCAAAATTCTCCTCTCCGTGCAGCTCGGGATCGGGCGATGGGAGGAGTGTTGAGAAAACTTGTGTTTTCGCGAGCGAAAATTTAAGTGCGTCGTCTTCGCTCCTTTTTTCTTTGTTTTCGAACATCCGAATGAGTGAATGACTGCGAAACTATCCCCGGGCTGGAATTCTATTAAAGTTCGCCGCAAATTACGCAGGAAATAGCTTCTCGTCCGACAGATTCTTCCTGACGTCTCGGATCCGAAGTGTCCAGAACCCTAAGCTTCTTAAATGTTAAATCCTTTGATCCTTCATTCTTTTGATCCCCGATTCCTTGTTTAAGCGTGCTTGGCAAAGAGTTTGCTTTGCTTGAGGAAGTTCACTGAAGTTCGGCTCGTCGAAAATTCTCGGATAAACCACTGAAATACCTGAACACATCCCTCCCCCCTTCATTCCACCCGTAGGCTTCATTGTTAACCCTTTCGTCATTTTTTTACGGTAACGTTATTGTTGGCTGGTTATTAAGGAGAAGAAAAAAAAATTAAGTATCTCGCGGCTGTATTTGTGTGTATTTGTTAGCCCGTCGGTTCTTTGTGGAAGATTATTTTTGTTCTTTAGTGCACGATCGCTGACACGCTGCTCGTTACGACGATGCTCGACGCTCGATAGGGCTGTTTAATTTATCAAACCTGTATCTCCTTTTTCTGTTTCAGAAGCCGACTACACCTTAGATGATTCCTTTTGGAACGAAGAAACTCCCGTTGGTGAGTAGAGATATGTTGCGGATACACCATCGTAATATTTACACGACATTATCGCCGGTTACACGCGATTAAACTTAATTAGCGTTAACGTTAATCATTCACAACGGCTAACGGCTGCATAATTGAAAGTGTAATCAGCTAATTTATAAGGCTGCCGAGGTCTCAATGGGCGGGAGACTGTGTGCGGCTATTATTTGTGGAATTAATCAATTAACGTTACACAACGTACACAAGGCCGATTCCGGGTTTGCGGGGGAAGGATCCCTCACTTATCATTCACATCCTGAAAATAGACGTTGTTTCTTCGTGGCGGGAAAAAATCAGCGGGAGGATGCCGCGCCACTGCGATCCCTGCGCAATTGCGACGCAATCGCGGGAGGTTCTGCGTAAACAAACCTACCACCGTAAAGTGGAAGGACCGCAATGCAGCACTTTCGTTAGAAACTCGATCCTCGAGGACACGACAAATCCTCGAGCGGTTTATTGTTAAGTCAACACCGCTGATTGGTCGGAAATGCGAAACTTAAATTGGATTACATTTTAGACGGGGACAATGCACCGAGGCGGGCGCGAATATCCTGGCCTAGATATTACGATTGTGTAATGGGGAGAAATCTCCGTCTCGAGGGGGGAGAGTCTGGGTGTAGAAAAATTTCGCGAGATATCTCGTCGCGAATTTATATTTTATAATCCGGCGAGAGAGCGAAAGCTGAGAAAATGTTCATTGTAATGTATTTCGGCCGGTACGCCGACTGCCGGATTCGCGAGCTGGAATTAAGCGGCTTAATTAGGGATTAGGATCTAAAGCGGCGTTGAGCGTACACGAGTAAGCAGCAATAGTACGCAACGTTACACGAGACTTAATTCAATTTCACATGCCATTTGAATGTCTGTTATTTATTTCGGCGGGATTCAATTTGTAAAGTTAATTAATTCCGAGGACCGAAAGTCCCCCGGCGAAACGTCGCGCGCACGCGCGCGAGCGTGCTCGCTAGACGGCGGACTAACGGCGGAAAAAAAATCTAAGGGAGATTCAAGGAATTAAGGAGTTTAATTACGAGCCGGGAAGTTTCGAGCGGCGCGCGGGATATCGCGCGTTGCATGTAAAATTCGAGGAGCGCGGAAAGAACGCCCGGAGTGATCCCGGAATCTAAGCGCTCGAGGAATCCTAAGAATCGCGACGAGGATGTGCCTTTCTCCGCGCGCGAGAGGGCGGG
>NW_014554764.1:1293152-1343753 GCF_001313825.1 Dinoponera quadriceps
GGGGGGGGGACGTCAGAAATTTCTGACGGAAAATCGAAGCCGCCACCACGGGGGCGAATTTCCGCGCGCGACGTGTAACGAGCGTCACGGGCGAGGTGAAACATAACGATGTCCGTCGTGGCTGTCGGCTGAATTAATCGCAATTTGCGCGAAGTACTCGCGACGTTTCCGCGGAACCGGGAGGATAATCGTCGCCGGAAGGGTGGGCGCGCCGGTGGGTTTCGCAGCGCGCGAAAGGGGTAAATTAATCGGCGAGTAATTCCGGCGTGTTTGGCGCGTCGCGCGCTGAAGAGAGGATAGAAATTGAATTCGCGAATCGCGCGCGAACTTCTCGAAATAAGGGACGCGCGGAAGACGACCGTCGGCGCGGAGTGGGAGCCAGCATTGGTTCGGAGGAGCTTTCGGACGATCGATATCTATTGTCGATCTGGGTAATGGCAATTCTCCAGCATGCAAGGTGTTCCCCGGCCACCTCTCTCGGCTAGAAATACTGGCGGACAAACGGGGAAACGTCGATGAAGAATACAAATTGCTCCGGAATCCTGCAGATGGAAGAAACGGCGATAATTTCGAACTTATAAATTCGCACCTGACTGACGGTTCTAAAGTTGAATCGACGATCATTCCAAGCTTAATCGCGCCGCTCCACTGGGCGCCATCTGAAAATATAACGCGTGGTCGCACACCGCGTGAAATATTTCTTTTTTTCGATGCTAAAAATTACAGAGGGTAAAAGCATTGAAGACGTTATATTGAGAACAATCAAAAAGGCGCGGCAATAGTTATCTTGCCGAAATATATATATATATATATATATATATATATATATATAAATGAATAATGACATTTATTAAATATACAACAAAATTTTTTTGTCGCAAACGCTCCGTTTAAATTTTTATGTTACTTTAACATGGGAAACAAATATGTTAAATTAACACACTCACCTTGTTAATATGCTCATCAACTTTTTATCATATTCACCTTATTAAAATAATACAAAATTTCTTACTATATAAGTGACGACAGAATCATATATAATTGAACTTGAACAATAATGACGCACAAATATGTAATAAACGAATTGCAATACAGATGTTCAGTCGACTGGATGCCTTACATGATTTTATAAACGGCAGGATGTATCGAGCTGCCGTGTGAGCCTTGAGAGGAAGCATTTCGCTTTCACTTCGGAAAATCGAAATCGAGTTCGGCCGAGACTGGAAGAGCTAAATACACAGCCACGGTGGATACAAGTCGGGAGGATAGGATAATAAAATCGTCGTTATTACTGTCGTTATTATTGAGTCGTACGCACCGAAATCTCGCTGATAGCGGGTTTCGAGAAGGGAGCTAATAGCGCGAAATTTCGCCAGCACGGCGCAATGAATCGTCCCAAAAAATCGCCCCATTCGAGATGAAATTAGAGAGCCATAGGGGGCGAGGAAGCACGAGCTGAGGGAGTGAAATTAGGGCGTTCGATTGAACGTGGAAATTGATTTCAGGTGAGGTCGAACGACTACTACGCGAATATCGACAAAACCAGGAGCTAGTACGAAATATCGGCGGACATTTTTATCAGATCATCTATCCGGTACAGCTACGGCATCACGAGAAAATGGGGATATCCACGAGAGAAGTCGGCGTCTCGAAGGTAAAATCGTGTTCTGCGACGTTCCCTTATTTGCCGTCTCGTTTCTACCGCGCACTGTTCTCCGCGTGGAATTTTCCGTCGGACCGAAAGCAACGTCCACGTCTTACAAACGATTAATTATTGTCTTTATTGCGATTCAGTATCCTCAAAGAGGTTACGGAGAAGGGGGATATCAAAATTCTAGAGGCAGAATGAGAGTAAGTTTTTGCGATATAGACGTACTCCTTAGTAATTAATTAAGTGTCATTGTAACATGCGAGATGAACGTGCGTGATTCTTAAAAAGCGCGGAAGATTAATCGCGACGCTGGCATTTCCAGACAGGGAGACATTTTCATCGGACGTCCCTTCTGATCAAGGCCTTCAATCATAAATTCCGCCTAGATTTAGAATTAAATACGTAAGTTTCCTTCAATCAATATTACAAAAATTAATATTACACTATTGCGATATGTATATATATATGCGTGTGTCGATTAAAATATATAGCCTTTTTACATTTTCTTGGAGAGAATTTGCGAACTGTACGAACCGTGCGGAGAATCCGATTGGCGAGACTTACTCGTCTAAGAATTACCTCTTTCGGCCCTCCTGATTCTTCTGACGGAAAAAATTCCCTTTGTTGCAGGCAACTTTTAGCTCCAAACCTGATTCAGAAAGACTTTTTAGATAACGACGCGGAACAAATGTCTAAGCAGGTAAGGCATCTCGGGGACTTGCAATTTCACGTGCGGCAAATTGAATAACACTTAAGTATTCACGTGCCTCCAACTGACATTCACGGTCGTTAATGAGGGTATAATCACTTGCACCAGTTGGCTCCACCCGTTGTTCCATGGTTTGCTGAATCAAATTTAAGCCGAAGAGACTGCTTTTAATAATACCTGGGTGGTCCTTACCGCCGGCAATCTTTCCATGCGCGAGCGCTAAAGGTCGAGTTAAAAAAAAAGAGAAAAAGAAGAAGAAGATGGTTGTTTCGATGCCGAGTAATGTCGCGAGTTATTTTTACATCGCGCGTCCGACAAGGCCAATCAACGTGATTCTTGTGGCTTGCAGCGGCAGAAGGGGGAAAAAATGTCATACGTACATACGCGTCGCGCGCGCTCGACACAACCGTGCATTATTTATCTCATTATAAAATAAGCGACGTCGCGCGGGATAATAGTAAAGTTTAAAACTCGCGCGATACTTAAATGTTAATCGGGTAAAGCGATTTCCCGCCGTGACGAGAGACTACTCGTCAGGTGGTGCGTTATTATTTAATCTTTACAGGAGATAGAACATTGTTATTATCATGGCACTGTGAGGGATTATCCGGGAGCTAGCGCTGCTTTTCACACGTGTAACGGTGTCAGCGGTGTCATTCATTTAGGCAACGAGACTTTCGTCATTCATCCGTTCTACGGCGGCGATTTGTCGGTCAGTCAAACTATCTCTCGTCAGCTATTAAACGGTTACGGTTAATTGTACGCTGCGGTTTTATTAGTGTTTATCTTTAGTAATGTGAGGGATATAGGAGAGACCGGGACATATAATCGCACTTTTTACGTTCGAGTAGAAAAATGTGTACGATATTTCGTAATGTAAATTTTTCTGTAGTTGTAACTTTCAGCTTGAAAAAAATAGTTGCCTTATATATATATGTATATATATATATATATATTCATGCATAAAAAAGTTATCAAGCTCAAAGCAACATCGTACAAATTGGACGACTGATCTGACAACTAACCATGTGACTTTTGGTCTCTCCTACACGGGATTCTTTCGACGAATTGAATTATGCGTGTCGAATTTTCAGTATATATACCCCCGTAATAATATATTTGTATGTCGCTCTGTACGTCTGGAACTGGTCACGAGCGGATAAAAATATTCACGTCCTCTCTTACCGTCGTTAGAAAATGCAAAAGCATAATCGCTCGGACGAGTGTCGTCCGGCGAACGGCGGACTAATTTGCGGCGATCCTCGCGCATAACTCATCTCTCGAAATAAGAGAAACTCGCGCAGCAAGCTTTGATCTCATGCCGGCCAATTTCGTATGATTTTATTACCAGATTAGACGTATCTTCTCGGAAGTTTAGGTCGCGCTATAATTAAATAGAGCGTCGAGTGTGCCGGGGACGGTGCTCCGGATAGTTGGCGAATGTTAACTATATGCAAGCCTCTCTTTTAGCAGAAACATCCTCACATTATATTTGAAGCCCGAACAAAAGCTAACAAAGGCTGCGCTAACTCGGGGAATCTTGAGTGGCGAGTAAAGAACCGCCGGCAGAAGCACACCCGCGGGCTATCAGAGACCACTTCTGATCGATACAAAAGAGACGTCCGTGAAGCAATCAAATACATCGAAACTGCCATCATTATCGATAAGGCCATGGTACGTTCGTCGGGGCGCGCACGTTTAAATCGCCCGGATGTGTGATTAGTTAATACGATCTCTAATCCATGTTTCTGCGTTTCTGCGAGCAGTTCGACAAAAGAAACGGTAGCACCAGAGCCGAGGTTGTTCACGATGCCATCCAAGTCGCTAATATCGCAGATTTGGTAAGTAACGGGACGACGACGTTTGGCGCTTAAGCACGCTTAAGCCGCGCGGCATACCTCGCCTTAAATGAGACTGGGCGTGTGCTAAATTGGATTTCCTCGTAGTATTTCCGTACGATAAACACTAGAGTCTCCGTCGTATACATCGAAACTTGGAAGGGCAGCAACCAGGCGCAAATCGATAAAGGCATGGACATCGATCTCGCCTTGTTAAACTTTAACGATTATGTGATGCGGAGAATGTATCAAATTGCTCAGGACACCACTCAGTTGCTCACGTAAGTTCATCATTCCTCCTGGGTCTTTAAACCCTGTATATCCTCTCGAATCTGTCCGGCTACTTTTTTTTCTTCTATAATTTTTTAAGCTGAATCAGTGAAATAGAATTCTACCGGTAATGAGTATTCACTACTGATTTCTAGTGGAAATTCTTCCACTTGGCTCTTTTGTCTGATACTTATCGATCTTGGCCAATGAAAGGTTCACTGCAAACCGCTGTTGCGTCCCTCGTAACAGAAATATATGTATATATCGTATATGCATTCAACCATATGATGTATTTGGCGTAGTTCGTTCAGTTGCAGACTCAAAAGTTCAAGGTTTCGAGTCCCGTCAGGGATGAGCGTGTTTTTTAAAAACGATATAAATTAAATCAATTAAACATAATTAAGAATATTTCAGGCAAAATCATTGACGATACCTTAATAACGGGATTAGATAATAAAAAAGAAGCAAACGATATCTTCCCTTAAGAAAAAAGTACCAATTAGCTGCATCAGTAATTGATGAATGTTTCAATTAACTGATGATGTCGGATCACGTCAGTAACTAATAGAATAACATCAGTTAATTTGAATATTTATCAGTTACTCATGCATCTGATCAATACTTTGCCTTAAAGTTTTTTTCACTCTTTCTACAGTTAGATTTCTCCGATGGAAACTGTTATTAACGATTACTGTTATTAACGGACTTCTGCAGCGAAATTTTACTGATTTGCAGTTCTATACTTATAATTATGATCACTAGAGACTATTGACTGTTTCTCGGTGATAATGCACTGATTGCACTTTAGAGAGTACACTCGAACGCTAAATCCTACCGTACGTCTCAAGTTTTTTTTTTTTTACTTAATTAACAAATTATAGTGTTAACTTTTGGAAAATTCACATTTCTTCTTATTCCCTCGCTTCGATCTCGCTGCGAAACCGCACGAAATGAATATTCGACGCGTAATGTACATTTTCACGACGACAGGGGTGAGACGTTCTTAGGCGGGGAATCCGGGGTGGCGATACCTGCGACTGTGTGCAGCCAGAAGGCCGTAGGGATCAGCGTTGACCTGAACACTTACGAGCCCCATCTCTTAGCCGGCACCATGGCTCACATGATCGGTCACAATATCGGCATGAGCCACGACGATGGAAGTCAGTCCCGCATATACATTTGTATTCGTTTTACTTCCCGATTACGATTACAATCGAGCGCACACTGTGATCGATACACTGAAAAAAGGATTTCGTAATAAGTACTAAAATTTGGTGAATATTCGCCGGCTAAATATTTGATTACCGCATCGAAAATAATTTGATATATTGTATATTTAGTACACGGAACTAAATTATTTGGTTGCAGCGATCAAATATTTAGTCGACCAATATTCATCAAATTTTAACACTCATTACCAAATCCCTTTTTCAGTGTATTAATATAGAGCGTAAGAGCGAGGCGCGCGCGCACATGAGTGATTAAAGCGATTTCGTTGAAAAATTCCAGAGAACGACTGCAATTGCCGCGATTGGCACGGATGCATCATGGCTCAATCCATCGTCGGTCTGGAGAACGTTCAGCCGTACAAGTTTTCGGAGTGTAGTAAAACGGAGTACATAGAAACCTTGAAGAGCGGCCACGCCTTCTGCCTTTTTAACAAGCCGAACGAGGTAGATCGATTAGGGAGAGGAAAAAGAAAGCATTAAAAAAGAAACGCTCGCCGCTAATTGACGCCGACGGGCGAATTAGAGCGAGTCGAGCCGCCACTTGGCGGAGACACGATCGAACGTTTCGTAATCGATTGGATCTATTTTGGAAATAGTTGGAGGTCAGGAGATCATGCGGTAACAGGGTAATCGACGACGGGGAACAATGCGACTGCGGATCGATCGAAGAGTGCCACGAGCTCGATCCTTGCTGTGATCCCATCACCTGCAAGCTAACGACGGAGGCCGAATGCGCGACTGGCCCTTGTTGCAGTGATTGCAAGGTGAGACAAGGTCCTCTCGTCCTTCAGCGAGGCAACCCTCCGGGAAAGTAATGCACGAAACATGCGAACGTTCACCTTGCCAACTCGCGTCGTTAAGCCGGCTACACACTGGGAGCGAACGAGCAAGGAACGAACAGCGAATGCAAACTTCCGTTGTTACAGTTTGGAAAATGTGTACGCCATGACGAATACGAACAGAAACGGTTTGCTCTCGTAAAATGGCTTATCAAAGAAATAAATAAAATCAAAGGAAGTTCGTGCGAGTTTTGACGCGAATATGTACTTTCATATTACGATTCGCTGTACGTTCGTTGTTTGTTCGCTCAGCGTATATTCGCACGGATAAAATATAATATAATATAATATTGTAGTAAAAGTTATCAAAAATTATCAAAATTTTGTAATGCTAGACCATACCGGAATTATGACTAAAATTATGACGTGCGTTGTAATCTTTAATAATGTATATCACGTATGCACATCACTAACAATTACAACACACATAAAATTTCACTAATAATTTCGGTATAATCCAACATTACAAACTTTCGTAGTAATTTTTACCAGAGGAAACTTTGGTAAATACAATCGTTAACTTTTCAAAAAACATTGATTATTAACAAATTTATTATACAAAATATAAATGGGCCGTAATATCACTATCTCCTCCGCACAATATTTTCTCCGTGTGCCTTTGGATGAATTTACGAAGGTCCAAAATGATCCGTAAGCGACGTCGAATCATTTGAAATGTAAACGATAACGAGATTCAATGGCAAGGATGCTCTTTAACGAAGGGGCCGGTGATCACGTCGTTCCCGGTGACATTTCCGTCGGCAGTCTGTCGCGTCTGTCGTGTTTTAACGATTGGCCGTTTTCCCGACGAAACCGCAGCTTCGAGCTCGCGGCGTCGTCTGCCGCGAATCGACGAACGAGTGCGATCTGCCGGAGGTGTGTTCCGGCGACACCGGCCAATGTCCCCCGGACGTCTACAAGAAGAACGGCACCCCGTGTTCGGACATGACCGGGCACTGCTTCAACGGGATATGCCCGGCCCTGGATCTGCAGTGCGAGCAGGTCTGGGGTTACGGCGGGATCGCCGCCGACAAGAAGTGCTTCGAGCAATTCAATTCCAAGGGATCCATCAACGGCCACTGCGGCACCGACGCGACCGGTCACTTTATCAAGTGCGAGGCAGAGTGAGTAATCGTTCTCGCGATAGTCGATAGCGCGAATCGATATCAAAATATACGTCCACGATTCCCGGCCGATTTTTCCCCTTCACTGCTGCCGCGAGCAACCCGAGACAACCGGAGGCAACTCTGTTTCCCGGCTTCACCGCAGATTTAGAAGTTTAGAACGATGTTTGTTCGATGATCAAGACGTCTTTTTCTCCTTCAGAAACATTCGTTGCGGATCCCTTCAGTGCCAGCAAGGTAGCAAACAGCCGGTCATCGACGGAATGAAGGAATTTTATTCTAGAACCATCATTTCCATCAAGAGTCAGGAATACGAGTGCAAGTGAGTATCTAACGGTCGAAAGGGACTGCGAATCATTATTTTATTCGGGGAGGGGCGGGGGGTGAAAATTCGCGGAGTCTCACGATCGAGTTGCGGTCGTTTCATCGACGACGCACCTGCGATCGTTTTTGCGTGCGCGTCGACGCGCGTTTATCGCGTTTATCGCGAATAAAATCTCTCCCCCTTGTACCACTCTATTCGCATCGCCAAGGTAGTTCGTTCGCCTTGACGCAAATCGATTGGAGCACCGCGAAACTTCACGAACCCAGTTTCATCGTCAGTTAATTACCATCGAATAGAATAATGTAGTATAAATTTCGTACGATGAATATAATATTATTAACTTGAGCTATGAAATTTCTAAATTTAGCTGAAACTATTAAATTTAATTTATCTAATCGTCGCGATTTTCAAGAGCCACGACTGGGAAAGTGGAAGGATCGGAAATACCAGGGTGGGGATTGGTCCGTGACGGAACATCGTGCGGCGACAATTTGGTAATTAGAATTCATAGAAACCCGAAGCCAAGAGCGATTCTCGTGGAAGAGCATTTCACTGATGTCCGAATATATGTATATATATATACCGACCAATTAATTATTCCTTTTCAGATTTGCGTGAATCAAACCTGTACGAGCTTGTTTCCACACATCGATCAAGAGAAATGCCCGAGCAACCACGACAACAAGGAATGCTCCGGGAATGGGGTAAGCGTCGTCACTGTCGTGACGTGTGTTTACATTCGCGCGTTATTTACACAACTGTATGATAGCCATCGTCCTCGTGATTTCAACGAGGATTGTTTACGAGAGTAGGACGGCTTATCACGTGTGCCGTAATCGTATCGCTACCCGAACGGCCGGTCGATTTACGTCGGGCGTAAGCGAGTCGTTCCTCACAGTTGTTTGTCCCGTAGGTGTGTACGAACGTCAACAAGTGTTACTGTTTTCCCGGTTGGATCGGGCCGGACTGTTCCATAGCGCAAGACATCCCGACGGTGACGCCGACGACACCCAGCGTCGAAGTAGCCAGCAAAGCTGATCCGAAACTGGAGAAGAAAGAGACCCCCTACGGTAAGTCATTCGTTTCGCGACACACACCATTTCGTGTTCATGGCTAATCGGAGGATAAAAGCGGGATATTGATTGCGCCGTTTGTTTTCGCGAGAAATTTCCCCCCGATCGATCCTCCAACGGAACGTGTGACGATTCAGACATTTCAACAGTTCGCAATTCCCAGTGAATATCTGAATTATCACCTGTTTACCGTACCTTATTGCTGTTACGCGATCATTGATCGTTCTCATATCGATAACTTAATTCGAAAGGACGGTAATTAGGGATGCACCCGATGTAAGAATAAAATATATATGATGGGAATTGTGTGTGTGTGTGTGCGAAAAATGTTTGAAATAATCCATAATTCTTGAAATTGTCGATCTTCAAAACTGTCAAGGATATTTTAAGACATCCGAGTGACCGAATGTCACAGATCTGAATTCAAAACGCATTTCCCACGAAATCATATATATATTTCATAGTTGTTGTATACACGGTTGAGAAATAACGCGTTACTTATAACGTCGTTACCGTTACAGTTACTTTTCTTCAGTAACGATTTAATATGTTACATTTTTTCAATAACGATAATAGTAACGCAGTTACATTTCTTGAATAATGAATATAACCGTTATTTTTGTCGTTATTTTGTACGTACAATGAAAAGAGCAGAAGTAAATTCTAGAAAAAGGTTTTCGAAACTTAGTGAAAAAGTAACCACCACTTGTTTTTGAGTAATGATAACGGTAACGAGTTACATTTCAAAAGTGACTTTACCCAATCCTGGTTATATGTTTGAATTGAGACATCGATATGGTTGTATAAACGTTACTCATAATTATATTATTATATTGCAATATATATTATTATATTGCAATACAAGAAAGTTAACAAGCCGATAAATTCAAGTCCGCATTAATCGTAAGATTTAAATGTGTTATAGATATGAAATATCCGTTAGTCATAATAGTTTATATTTTATACGTTGATAAGTTGATAAGTTATGGATGGTATACAATGGACTTCTGTCAAATCCTGTCATTTTTTAATCTAGAATTTTAGTTGTACAAGACAGAAACACAATAATCATGCTCATTTAGAAAAAATACGATTGCTATAAAGTTGTAATCATTATTTGCATATTAATGAAAGTATAATCTAATTTAATTCACGTGTCGCAAAGATATAAATTCAAAAAATTGGCTTATATTAGAAGCGGAAAATATTTAATTGATCCATATCGTGTATTAAACATTAAATGATATTTTATCATTTAAAAGAACACGAATACATGGGATTATCGAGACGTAAGAACGAAAATCCAGCTATGATTTTTCTAAACTGATTTCACATTCGACCGGCGTTGAATCGCCTTTTGCAACGGCGGAAAACGATTTGGACCGAAAATAGTGTCGTTTCCGGTAAGAAGGAAGTCTACTGTGCCTCCGATTCTAGCAATGTGGACCAATTGATCGTCCCGATTGACTTTTGACTCACGATAAGGCGCAAAGTCGGAATCTTTTTGGGGTCATACTATCAGCTGTGCACATAAAATCGGACGTGTGTGTCAATTTATATATACTAATGTGATAACGCTCGTTTCAATTTCGTTTCGAGCGGAACGAAAGAGGAAAAACGGCGGAAAGGATCCCTTCGTACCCTGTTTATATCCTTTCGATTCTTTCGGACGCGTGGCACCCCCGCTTTTATCCCTCGGACGATAGGTCATCCTCGGGTCAATTTTTTTATTATACAGATTTTACAATTATGTTCGTGTAAATTCATCGTCAGGTTGGACGTTTTGGTTGCTTAAGATCCTCGCATTTGTCAAATTCCAAAATTTTGCTACATTCGGTAATCCACGTTTTCTTAAATTCTCCAGCCCGCTACATTTTCCTCTTGGATTAAGTAGTCATTAATACCTCAAGACTGAGTAATGTCGAATCACTTGACTTACAATCGTATGAAATATCGTCACGCTAAATATAAGAGCTGCTGACGCGCCTTATTCGTCGGCATTGCGTCGGATTGATCTCGTGGTGGACGACACGTCGATATTCCGGATTTGAAATTGCAAGCTTTCACGATTAGAGTGACGATATGCGCATAAACTTATTAGGGCGCAACCATCGCGCGACGCGATACATACACCCACGTGTACACGACACACACGTTCGGTTAGCGTGCGCGTGCACGCCGCAAGCGCGGGATACAAAATGCTTGATCGTTTCAGGAAGTACCAACAACAATCTCTCCGCGGGGTGGCTGGTACTGATGCTGGTGGGTGTGGTGAAGCTCGTCTTCATTTGTTTTGCACTAATGGCTGTTTGCTACAGGTACAGTAACAGCAAACAGATCCGTCCGATCAAGGCCTGTCCTCTTCGTCGTCGTCGTAATTCGTGGCTAGCTGGATGATGATGATGATGATCATGATGATGAGGAGGCATCGCACGCGGCCATCAATGCTCTCAATATTGATCGATCGACTAATTCACTCTTAGCCTATTCTACTCGATGTTCACTTGTTACACGTAAACGCGAGAATCGCAGAAACAAAAGTCGCTGCATCCAACCCCAGAAATTACCTTACATTCGACACCTCTCATGTTTGACCCATTCTGATCTCTCTTTCTTCCGTAATATTTTTCTGACGTTCCTGGACAATGAGTTGCACGAGAATCCCGAATGCAGTTTAATCTCTTAATCTTTCTTGGACTCCTTGGACGTATTTTGAAGTCTAGATTGTTTGCGTCGCAGGATCGTTGACGCTTCAGCTTTTGATTCACTTAGATCCTAGTTGCCTCGCATCCCGGATTCCTCGCTGAGAAGTTCCTTAGAAGGAGCGTAGTCGTCCTATAGTTACGCCACGGACTCGAGACTCCTCGGTCCCGATCGTGCTGTTAATTATACGCTTCGTGCGTCTCAAGTTACTCGGATCTTAAATACTTTAAGTAATGTGAAGCTGATTCCCCTGGGATCCTCGAGTTCTAGATTACTTCCTGTGCCCATTACAGTAATACAAGGGGTACAAATATTTTTCAAACATTTCTCCAGTTGTATATTTATCCAAATATCTTTCATGAAAATTGGACGCAGCTGATTTTGTGTATCTGTGTCGCTCGCATATATGACCAAATATATGTATATATCTTTTTTTGATATATATTATATATATATATATATATATATATATNTGAATGTGCTCGTGGCATAGTGATTTATGATCGTGACTATGCTGTTCGAGCAAAAATCTTGATCTTAGTGACCGTCGCGTTTCGAGGGACAAAAGGGGATAAAAAAAGTCAGGGCAGAATTGTTTGGTTAAGTAAACAAAGAGTTGGCATAAATGTATACTGGAAATTCTATGAACTATTCAGAGCTGTTTTGCATTTTATTGAATTCAATATGCATTGCACTTGCCAACTTAAAAACAATTGAATAATTATTGAATATATCGGAGAAAAACCAAATATCAGGTAATTTCAGATAAACTATGTCAAGTAACAAAAAAGATTACTTTCATCGAAATTTTTCGTCGTCCCTCAAAAGGCGGCGTCGGAGAAACTATACAATGTGCCAGCTGCTTGTATGTCCTATGAAAGCATGAAAAAGGCTGATTAGCGAAGAACCTGTCGAATATCATCGATTATTAATAATTGTATGCAACTTGATGGATGCTTGCAAATTAGGACGATCGGTTTCTTGAGAGTCAATATAACAGACTCTTCGCGGAAAAATCAATGTTTCGATGAATTAAGAGACGAGATTCACTTGCTCGGCAATTGTTCACGAGAACGTGTAGACGATATTTTGTCACTTAGTCCACCTATAATCAACTCTTACAATTATGACAAAAAAGTTCGAATGTTCGAAACCGCAAAGGTTAACAGAAGCTGCCTTTTTCCAGATAAAAAGGTGTGTGAGGACAGAATTCTAGAACTATATGATCTTTGGATTTTCAAATCCGCGTATTTACACGTTTTCGGGTCGTAGGATCCTCGGATGCTGTAAAAGCTGCGGGTTTTTATTTTCCTTAGATTACTTATAGGTTAAAGTTTTAGGTTTTTGAGTACCGAGATATATGGATCACACCCGCCGAGAATCAAGATTCCAAAAGATTTATCAAACGTATCTGCCGCGAGTATTACTCGGATTGCGAAACTTCGAACTTGCAGATTCTTATTTTATCGCTGAGATGACAGAATTCCGCGCGGGTCCGAACGAGACGCTGAATCTGCGCTTTTGGAATTGCGAGGTTTCGTAATCAGAGCGATGACATCGCGAAGTGTTCATTTTTAGACACAACAGGAGTTTTGCTGGTTAATATTTGTTATTATTACAAATTCCACGCGTGCAAACAATGCGATACGCATCAAAACGGATTATATTCGAGTGCACGATTGCGCTACATTGAATTTATAGGTACGACAATAATTGCGTAACTAAATATTAGGTGGCAACACTCCAGTTTAATATGTTTCACAGATGAACACTCCGTATTAGATTGCAGTTGTCTACGTATACGTATACGATAATATTCATGTATGTCTCTCTTCACGTGCTGATATTGGCTTCTCTGTTTCTTGTCTGTTTCTGTCTGCCATCTCTGTCTGTCTGCATGCTGCGGGACGCTCGGATACGAAAAATACGGATCGAACCACCTTCCTGCACTGCGCGCGAAACCAATGGTGT
This sequence comes from Dinoponera quadriceps, assembly GCF_001313825.1. Lineage (NCBI taxonomy): Eukaryota > Metazoa > Arthropoda > Insecta > Hymenoptera > Formicidae > Dinoponera > Dinoponera quadriceps. Next base: position 1,306,885 of record NW_014554764.1, read on the forward strand.
ATATCTTCGTTTCGTAAAATAAAAATATATAAATGAATAAATAAATCCATTTACAATGGCGTCGACTGTAAACCGCCTCATCTGACGGTGATGACGACGACGATGATGATGATGATGATGACGACGACGACGACAATGGTGATGATGATAATGATGATGACGCCAAATGATGACGATGATGACGACGAATTACATACACACATACGCACACAGAGAACTACCACGGCTCTAATACTGTATTTTTAGTTGGTATGCTCATGTCGGTGGTAGGGGGTGTTTTCATAGTATTTGCTCTGATGGCTCTCTGCTACAGGTCAGTCGTAGTACATAAAAACTTCTCCCTCTGTCTCAGGTTAGTGTGCAGAAACATACACAAGTAGAACTTTTCTATATGTCCTTTTTCTCTCTCTATTTCTCTTTTTTTCCCCCCCTCTTCGCTCTTTCTCTGTTTTTTTATCTCTGTTTATTTCTCTCTTTCTCTCTTTCTTTCTCTCTCTATCTCTCTATTTCTTTCCCTCTCTCTCTCTCTCTCTCTCTCTCTCTCTCTTTTTTCTCATTTTTTTCTCTATTTTTTTTCTTTTTTTCTTCCTCTTTATATGTATAAGCGAGGGGTGAAAAAAATGTAGACGCGCTAAGGATGATGGCATGCTGCTCTTCGGGAAATTTGCGGTGTCTCTTTTCCTCAGCAAGCATTCGGTTTCGTTGCTTGATGTCGCTTACGTGTCAGTCAATGCTGTTAGTGCGCTATGGTATGAACTTTGGAGGATTTGATTTCGTTTCATTGTGTGTTCGTTTCATTTAATTTCAGCGCGACTCGTCTTCGTTCGACGACGGGTTAATAGCCTAGGTAACGCCGATTTTAGTTCACCTCCGATAAAACTCGATACAGCTTTCAGCGAACATATAATGCTGTTTTAGGTTTTCTAGGTCCTCTCTTGAGGATCTTGAACTTTCGATCCTCTTAGATCGAATAATTCGAGAATTGAGTTTCGCATACCATTGTCAATTTCGCAACAATCAATTGGGTGACTGTCGCAAAACAGAAATTTCCGATAGAACGCTCGCTAAGGAATTCAATTTCAAATTCCTCGAAGAATAACACTTCTCTACTGGTATATACGCTTTCTTCGCGACACCCCTTACTTACGTGTGCACACAAGTATGTGCATATATACGTGTGTATATGCATATATTCATGTCATTAGACTGAATACAATCTCGGGTCTCTTTTATGCTTCCCTCACTTGTCTTCGTGATGATAATTATTCTCCGTAATAATTCTGATCACAGATAATCGCGTACACATTGACTCTGATAAGCCACCCATCCCGGAGGAATCATTAAGGGGAATCATCAGCATCGAAGGATTCGTTCGTACCGATAAATCGATAAGCTTACAATTGCCAGTCATGAATCGTGTTGCAAGATACTGGACAATAATCGTTACGATTCGATCGGTGACGCATCGGGATGCGATTAAAAAGAACTATTGCGCGTTACATCTTTGTACTTTATGTGTTAAGAATGCCTTAATGAATTGTGTTACGTTTTAAACAATTTTACATTTATATATTTACATAAACGACATAAACATCGACTTTCCAAAATCCGAATTCTCAGTTCATCGAGTTTCCCGTATCTTTGAAATTTACGACGAACCGTCGCGTGTCAGAAGCGTTTACATGCTTTTATATTTCTCTATAGAACAGGATGTTCCTAGGTAATTCTTTGACGTTAATTAACGTAGTTAATTGTGAACTAAACTTTTTTGATGAACTAACTTCAAAATAATCGATCATTTATCAGAAACTGCATACTAACGGCTAATAAGTTATAATCCATGCCGATCGCTCTCTCTGATGATCCCTCTTAACGTTATTAAAAAAGCCCCCCAAAAATTATTCGATACTCAAGATGAATCTTTCGCTGGCTTGCATGCGCTTCATCATTTTATTTCCGCGATTCAAGACGGTAAGTCATCATAATGTGGGAATTTCCCGCAGAAGGAAGAGCACCGTCCAGAAGTACGACCCGCCATACTCGAAGAAGCCGCCGCAGAAAAGCTACAGCGGCGTTTCTGGTAATCATCATGCGGAAGCCGCGGCGCTGGACACTGTCAACAAGATCCTCACCTTCGGCAGAATGCCTCAATACAGGTACGACGATCATTTCGCTGCTTATTTTGCGAGTCGTAGTGGCCAAATTGGATGACAGAGTGATTTGGCGCGATCGAAATGCCGGGAATTGACGGGTTTTGTAAGAAACGTACCGAATTGTACAAACAACTAACGGGAATCGATCCTACGATGGGTGACTCCTAAATATTCAAAGTACGCAATCGGCTTCAAAGAGTCGCGACGTGACTTGCGATAAGATGAGCTAATTAATCGCGCATAAGAACTGGTACTGTATCTGTTTGAAAGAACTTATTAATTCGCTTGATTGAAAACTTGAACGTTCCGTTAATTAACCGTGCCGATGTTAAAGGAAGAGGAAAAGAATCTCGACAGATAAATTTCCACGGTTTCTCAGTTTGATCCCCCGATTAAGTCCCGATCAAGTAAGACGTCATTTACATTTTTTTTGTTTATTTCAAATTAAAGACGGTGATCCATTGCGAATTCCAAACTCCATTAACATGAATGTACATTAATACGAGCATCTCATTACATCTTACATCTCGTCTCATTACTCATCTTGTTTCTCATCATTTCTCGCGATCGCAGATTTCGACGGGCATGTCACAAAACGTGCCTTCTTATCGATTCATCGCGATGTCCCAGAATTCGTCCCACAAATGTTAATAAGTATCATTCGTTTCTTCGGTGTGTGATGTAGAGTTGATTGCAGCTCGAGATGCTTCTGTCGTTCGATCGTTTTCGAGGAACATTATTATATAGCGATGAACGAAGTCTGCAGTATTTTCCTTGTAATTTAGAAGCAACAGGGAGGGCCAAAATTATCAGTTGTCGATACATTTACAATCGACGTAATTTCTTTAATATTTCGCGACAGTTCTCTTTCTTTAAAGCCTCTTTCAATAAAACACGCAATTTCTCTTCCTTCCTTCATATAACGTTTCCACGATACTTTTGGCCCATCCTGTGTAACAAATTACGCTTATTGTTGAAAATGCGCGAACAGCTTTGTAAGAAGTGAGCTAAGGTCTGCTTGGATCAGTGTGACTTTGGAGTTCGATACCTTTTTATTTCAGGTAAATGTCGACTCCACAATTTTACATCAGCTTTAGTATGCGCTTCGTAATGATTTTCCTGATACTGTCAATTTTGTTAGGCCTCCCGATTCAAAATACCGAATTTTTTCAAGGATTACAGTCATGTATACGGATGATATATTATTACATATATAGAAATTTAAAAATTAATATATATATATTTATTTTTTTTTAACACACGTATTTTTCTCGCGAAGCTTCATCTTGGTATGTGTTATAAACTATGTACAATATCATGTCGGAAGCTTTCTCAGAAATTATTGGCTTCAAGCTGATGTTCACAGCAAATGATCAAAATACCTCACGCGTTCAATATATAAAAAAAGAACGTATATACATAATTATTATGTTCGTGTTTATCGGCAGTAAAGTCGAAGCGCGCGAACGACAGAAAATTACGAGCGCGATGGGGGGGGGGGTTTCTTATCCCGGAAGTAAAGGATGTGGGAGGGGAAAAGATAGCATTACAGAATTTTATTAATCCTCAATTATTACGAAGGGCACAGCGCTGTACCTAATCAAAATAGTTTAGCTCGAATACAGCGGAGAATACTCATCGCGAATTTACGCAGTTCCGTTCATTCCTGTTGGATATTTCGAACGTTACGTCGATTTAGAGATTTATTTGATCTTCGCAAGGCGAAATTTACTTCTCAGAATATTATCTCGAACTCAAACGTAGAACTTTACATTAACCAGAAAAGTAAACTATCGCGAACGCGAAGTATAGACACGTGTTCTCATGAAAGAAACAAAACTTCAACAAAGAGAGAGAAAGAGAGAGAAAGGGAGAGAAAGAGAGAGAGAGAGAGAGATGCGATGTATTCTCCTCCACACAATAGAGAATTTTGTATTAAAAGCGGTCTACTGAAATTTTGTGTTATTTTAATACAGGTAATGTGTTAAAAAGAACGCAAATACAAAGATAAATTAACATATGTCAAGGGAGACAACGTAAATGTGTTAGCTTAACATTATATTTGTATGCTTTTTAACACATATTTGTATGCTTTTTAAACCCCATTCCCCACGTTAGAGTAACAAAGTTCAGTGAACCATTTTTGACGCGAAAACTTTTTACTACGCATAAATGAAATCTCTCCTTGTGATCTCGCCGTTACGCGCCGCTTTGACACGAGCGATACGAACGAGAGCAATTACTCCGTAAATAGCGTTAATAACGAAAGAAACGTTTACGCGCACGTTCTGAGGGATCGTGCGGGACGCGGAATGCCCGCTTCCTGGTCGCGGTCGGAATTGAGAGAGAACGGGTTGAACAACGGTGTGCACCGGTAATTGAGGGTTAATAAGAATAGCCGCGGCATGCCTATATTAGTATATTTCTAGCCGCGGCGAGACCCAGCGCGTGCTGTTTCGACCCCCGAATAACGTCGCCGCCACCGACGGGCCAAGAGTCAAGTAAGTCTCATGTGTCTCGCCGTTTTCTCACTGTCACGTTGGTCCAAACAAGGAGTCCCCGTTTTTCTTTTCTCTTTCTTACCGCCGGCCACACCGGCCTTTCTAATTGGCCGCAACAACGGGAGAGCAGATTCCGCTTTGCCCCGATCGCGCCTCGTCAGACTTTCCCAAGTTCGCCAAATTGAGCTCCGACGGCCGCGCTTTTCATGCAACCGCCACGCTCCGCGCGCAATCGTTGGTGGAACGTGGGTTGTATTATTCCTTACTTGGACCACAAACGTCGATGCATCATCAACGATCGTTCCGATTCGACCGATCATTGATCGCCTATTCATTTGCGCCCCGATGACGCCGGAAATAGCGCGCCGCGATCTTTCTCTTTCGGCCGGTCTCTTTTCCCACGTGTGATTGTACGTCGCATCGACCATCGTTTCCCTCGTTTCCCTCCACGTAACTCGCACGGGGCCATTATCTGCACTAATCTCGCAATCTCGACAATTCATGCCGAAAACACACACGCTGCGGTCGAACCGAATAACGAACGATTCGATCCCTGTGCATGCTTATTGCTGTCCGCGTGCAACATGACATTTATCATTCCACTTCCCGCTGTGGTTTTTTCCTTTATTTACCGCATGCTGATGGGGTGCACTTGTACGAGGTGTCCCAGCGTAGTTGTAGTGTCCGCTACTCCTCTTCCTCCTTCTCTCCGCAGGACAGTCGGTGAATCTGGGACACCGTATCTCGACGTTAAATAATAACATATCTTATTAATTTATTCATTATCGTTAATTATTAATTCCGCGCGAGCTGCGTGTCGCGCGGAGCTGCTTTCTCGCGCGCCCGATGTGTTTCATATCGCAAAAGCATCAGATATCATTAAACGTCATCACCGTTCATTTGCGCTAACTGAACGCGAGCGGATCGATCAATTCAGCAGCGGCAGTCTCGCTGCGAGTTCTCCTCGATTGTATGTCACGAGAATTCACGGAATTGTCTCTTCTTTCATTTCGCCCGTGACCACTTTGCTCGCGACGAAGCACCGCATCATTGATTGACCGCGGTCTATCGGTAATCGGACGATTCGTTTCTCACGAGTCGGTGTCGAAAAAAAAAGAAATGCGAGTCCTTCCCCGATTTGAGAAAAGAGCACACGTACACACTGAGACGAGCGTTGAATAAATCGCAAAGCGTCGACACCTGTCTGTCTATCTACCTTATCTATCTATCGCTTCCAACGAATCTAAACTTGACTTTCGCACGCTTTTATTTGATCTGCACTTAATATTGTGAGCGACGTCAGTGACGAAACGGCGTTTTCCCTCGTGTAAAATGTAACGTGTGGGAGATCGATAACGATATTGTTATGAGTAAGTATCAAATGTAACGCCGGAGAATGTAAATGAGAATCTATGAGGATTGGAAACTTTTCTTTTCCTTCCTTGTGGCGCAAATGCTCGATAAACACTCTTGGAATATTGGCTCGATTGGGTTTACACCGCACCTTTTTTTCTTTTCGTGAAAAACGAAACAGTAGCACGATTTTGTATCGAAGATGACGAAGACCGAGCCCTGAACCTCTGACATTTGTGCGATCCGTTTTTCAGGGAGCATAAACAGCAGGAGGAGGAAGATGGAGGTACGGGAGCAGAGGAGGTTGTCTCTTTCATTGATCTTCCACCAAACAATCACACAAAGTTGCCTGAGAAGGGAATTTTAAAGAAACACGGTGGTTACGGTATTGTAATGCCTGATAGTTGTAACAACAAGTTGGGGCGTGATGGCTCACGATGTGAGTCACGTGAAGAGTAGCTGTGACGAGAGCTCGAACTTCGGGCGAGCTGAACGATCGAAGAAGTTAGCCGAACTTGTTAGCTCGAGTTGTCGCCGATATAAACACACCCGGTGCCTTTTGTCGTTCGCTATCCGTCGATCCGTGGATCCGTTCAATTTGACGCTTGTTGCAACACAGCACCCCGCGAGCAGTCGAACGCTCCAAGTTTTCGATCTCGAGCGCGCCGCACGCTCGGCTAACTTTCGATCCGCGCAAGTACGAGCTTCTCGCACCGACCCTTCACTAACGTTAACCCTTTATAAGTTACGCCTCGTCTTCTACAGCCTTTCGCTTTGCATCCTGTAAAAGCGGTTAGCACGGAGAACCGATTGATTCAACGCGTGCCATTATCGATAATGGTGCAAATTACAAATGTGTGTGTGTGTGTGTATAAGGGGTTAATATACAGGACAATCTTAAGAGGATCCAATTTGAAGGGCTTACAACTCTCTCATGCGCTGATTAATCGCCAAGATATCGATTTTACGATATTATTCCAAGGAGGTAACGTCGGAGCAAGTCGCATCCTTTATGAAAACGGCGAAGAACCTCGTGGATTGACGTAATAAACGCGATTAAGACATTAATCCATCGGAGGGGGGAAAATGTTAATCGAGAATGAGAGAGGAGATATAGGTAGATCACGCACGAGAGGGTTAGCGAACTTGAAACGAGAGTCCTCATTATGGAGCGGTAACTTGAGTCACTTGCTCGCCAGGTCTAGGCGGCGGGGGGTTCGACGTGCAGAGGACCCTGAACCAACTGAACAGCTATCACGACGACATCATCGAGGTGCTAAAGAACGCGGCGAGCCGCGGCGATCTCGCCGGCACCCCTTCGGGCAGCGGAAATCTGGACGAAGACGCCTTACGCAAGTCACTGGCCGAGTGCGGTTATCCCGACATGTATCGCAAGGACACCGACGGCCAGGACAATGGCATCGACAACCAGGAGGACGAAGAGGAGGACGAGGAGCTGCAGCCGCCGTGCGGCACCATCCGTATACGCAATCTCGAGGACCTCATTCGCCAGCTCGAGCATCATTCTACGAGGTAAAGAAGTCCTCGTAATTTACAAGTCCTGGCATTCCCTCCTCGGTGCTCAACTCCTCGGTATTTTCAATCTCTCACGATCCTTGGATTCATACGTTAGTTAGTCCTCCGACTCTGGCTTTCGAGTTTTGGATTTCGAGACCACGACGTATTCAGATTGCAAAACCTTCGAAATTCGGAGGATCTCAAAAAATATATTTATCAGACACAAATTATATAAAGTAATCGAATGTAAGGCCGGCATTCATAGCTTATTGTCATTTGATAAGCAATCGGAATTTTCATAAAAATTCCCTATTACTTATCAATCTGTATTTTTCTTATACGGCGAGAAACATTGATCTGAACAAGTGATTCATGAATACGAATATATGAATAATTAAATATATTCTCAATCAGAGTTTGTAACTGATTTACGACTATGAACACCGGCCTAAGAGTCTAAATTTAACACAGAATTCGGAAACTATATCCTAAAAGTAGCTATGGTGTGGTAAACAAATTAGTTTCCCACGAATCGCGCGTGAAGACAGATCGGGAGAGTGTTTTCGCATAAACGCGTAAAGAGGCCTTTGATATTCCGCCTCTTCCGGCAATATCTATTCTCGAATAATCGTCTGTACTTTGAGATATCATTTTCGAAATTTAACTCTAACGATCTCAATCTTGTCATCAGATACATGACTGGCCAGATGAGTCCAAGTGGATCCGAGGAGATTCGAATATCCGAGGGCGAGCCGGACCGACACTACAGAATCGATTCTTCCGTCTGTAGCGAATCGTCTCAAGGGTAAGAACTTGCGGAGAAAACGAGTACACGCGTGCTTACGTCAGACAAGCTTTCGACTCTAAATTCAAACGAGGAGCCTTAACCTCGAGACAATGTGGAGACAATGATTCCGAGCCATGGAAATGTCTATTACAATACACTAACGAATATTCCTAGACTTCTTAGTAATGACTTGTAAATTAGACGTTTGTTTCAATTCGGCAACGTATTTCTTATCGAAGCGATCGGCCAAATACGTTTGAGCTTTTTCATACTTTGTTAATCACAATTATTGTCAGCAGACATAGCAGACATTTCACACGCTGCCATAACTCTCACTGTGAATCGCTTACTTTCTCCTCTTTCGCCAACTTATTATCTTAACCCTCTCATACGCTAATTTCTCGGAAATTATTCGAAATGTATTTTTATATCGTCTTTATTTATGAGTTGCATCTTAACGCACAATCTCCCGTCGACTGTGCTTTTACTTCCTTATGATTACACTTGGGATATGTTTCTGTCAGTGACCTTCGATATATCTTTCTCGTAATTGTGTAATATCGTGGACATCATTCCTTCTCTCATTTTCTTTCTTTTTTTATTGTTCACTGAAATATGGAAACTTGATAAGAACTCGAGTAAAAAGAAATTAATCGCACGTAAAATTCGGCTAACTCACTCCGGATTAAATGCGGAGAGGCAATAAGAAATAAAGACGAAGAGACGATCGATGCCACTTTTCCGTCGAAGCAACGGAAATATTCGAGAAATCAGGATGAGAGGGTTAATTTATTATCTTATTCTGCTTCCTATCTTGCGCATCAGAAGGCTGTCAGACTCGACGCATTTATTTATGTATATCAAACACTATATTCGCGCTATGTTCTGCGAGACCGTAGATTATTACAATGACACGCGCGAGGAGACAACCGGAAAGGATGATCTTTCGTCTAAAGCAGGACTTGATAATGAATCGCCGAGAAATAATTCGCGGAATGACACGCGGAGAATTTATTCATGGGGTAATGCGGAGTCTGTTTATACTAAGTGATTATAACGAGCGCGATTGTCACCGGGTAATATCTAACAATTTGAATCGGGACGTCGATTATTAGCGCCGATTAGCGGGAAATTATCACACGAGTCCTCTAATGCCGAGTAGAAGTTTGAGAAGTGCGAATGAGAGTCGCGTAAAGAGAGAGAAAGAGAGAGGGAGGGAGAGAGAAAGAGAGAGAGAGAGAGAAAGAGAAAGAAAGAAAAAGCTCGACTTATGCAGGAATTGATTAGATTTCCTACGTAGAAGCAGAAGATGTAGCCGCGGCCGCGACGAGGACGCTAGTAGATTCGTCTACGGTAGATACCGTCAGCCGACGTCCCGAAGTCCTTACGGCAACCATCAACACACCCATCAACACTCCCATCAAATGCACGAGGAGGAGGGTATCTATGAAACTGCCGATCCTGACAGAGGCTCAAATACTAGGGGTGAAACACCCGATTGTGAAAGGTATCGCAGATTCTTGCATCACGAAAACCCGGCTTCACGTAGTGACTGTCCACCGATAACGATTCGTCGGCTCTGTCATGTCTATATCACTCCTATATCATGAATCCCACGATAGCTCGCGATATATACCTCAGATAAGGATGGTGCATGTCGTCTTGTTCGGAAAGAGCAAAAAAAAAAGAAAAAGAGAAACGAAGAAATCGCAACGCGATCGAGGCAATTTATTAAGCGGCATGCGAAAGTCGCACGGTATCACGCGCATCGCGTTGAAAAATTGACAAGAGGCAGGAGCAATTTTCCGGCAAATCGAGGCAGGCAGGATCCGAGGCAAGAGTGTTGTACTTTTTAATAGCTCGGTCCTCATTCGAGATCGATTAGAGACTTTTCCGTTGTCCGTTGAAATTAAAGGGAGAAAAAGAAAACGGTAGAAGATCGCGCGCGTATATCAAGAGAGGCATGTTATTACTGTCTGCAGAACTTGAAATCTGCGCAAGGTATAAATGGACTCGGCATACGACTTTCAATTTGCACGTCCACAATTGCGTTTGTAATTGCATCGCATATTACGAACGCTTGATCACGAACCGGTTCTTATCCGGAGGCGGTGAACGATTGCAATGTGTGTTGCAAAATTTTGAAGAGAACAGAAAAGAAACGAAAATGCACACGAAGGTTTGCATGCTTTTTCCGTTTGCTTCTGCGCTGTGAATGTTGCTCTAAACAACAACAACACACAAGTCTGACCAGCTCGATATAAAAAAAAGAAATGTCCTAGATCTACCTGGTACTTTACGCATCGCGAATGATCGGAATGATCCTGTGCTTTTCGGATAACTTCCACTTCGAACCGGTCGATGCCCCAAATGAAAGAAAGGCTCTCTTGGTAGATTTGGGATACTTTGTGGAATCTACGAGTGTACATGGTCAAATTTCGCGCATGTTGCTTCCGTAGTGTATTTTATACATTGCAAGACTCGTGTAATTACGACGGACGAGTCTCTCGATCGTTCGCGAAAGTGACTGCGAAGAGATCTCCCCTGACATTCATTCTTCAATCAAAACAATTTACATTGTGATCGATGTGCGCACTTATCCTTATCTGAAGACTTTCCTTCGTTAGTATGTTCGAAGGTTTGTGTGTGTGTGTGTGTGTGTGTGTGACAAGTGTTGAATCTAATTAGCTATCGTAGTGATCGTAGTGACGAACTGCAAAGCTTTGCACGTGCTTTAAATGTCTTAATGTTTCGGTTAATGCGAGTGCACGTGATGCTTTACTCTTCAGAATGATCGGAGAACAGTTGGATTTCTCATTTGTTAAATCTTCATTCTTAAATTCATAAACTTTGATATTCATCAATTCTGGTAAGATCCAATTAACGGTGATTAACGTCGAAATTGACTAATTAAATACGATCACTGAACTCTGTGTTATACTGAAAATTGAAAATATCAGTTTATTCAAAGTACTGAATTCGTAATTGATGAAATTATAATATTATTGGTAAGAAGCAGGATAAACGAAAAAAATGTTAAAGTTCTATGCTGTAAAAAAATTATGAAAATCATGAAAAATATGGTTGGAACATCATTTCTCACAAGTAAATTAGTGCATGATTTCTACAGAAGAGATCGTAGAAAATCGTTGACCAATCAGAAATCATTAGGTAGAGAAACTCGAGAGACTGTAAACTATTGTCACGTCGTTCAAGGGAAAGAAAAGCAAAGCTCAGCCCAAAGGAAAGTGATCACGTATGCGCTAACATCTCCGTCTCCAGGTCGACCGGCATCTCTCTTCTTTCCTTTCTCTTTTTTCCCTTCTCTCCGTTGACGTTTACTGAATGTTGTCACGTCCGCGTTCGAATGCAGCATTAGTGGCGGTGGACTAGATCCAATGGGCTCGTGTAATCTTATTATTTTCTAGTGATGCATTTATTCAAGCTCAACAACAAGTAGCCCGGTGGACTAGTGAGGACGGAGTGCAGCACCGGCCGCCGCAGCAACCGCCCCCGCCGCCTTCGATGCAGCTGCCGGTGCAAGAACAGGCGCAGCAGCAAGCGCAGCAGGCGCAGCCGCCGCCGCAGCAGCAGCAACAGCCGCAGCAGCAACAGCAACACCAACTGCCGGTGGAACAACTGCCAATCAAGCAGCGCGGCTATTATCCATCTCCCCCACAAACCGACGAAAGCCTCGACGGCAACGCCGAGGTCGAATATGCTCAAACCCAGCAACAACAGCAAAAGCTAAGCGAAGTTCGCGAAATCGATGTTAACCACATGCCTAACATTAACAAATGCCCAATAGACGATTATTTTAGTCTAGATTGTAACATAATGAATAATTCTTCTAAAGATTTAATTATCAACAACATTAGTGATAACGAAAATACTGCCCTATTGCCCCCTACGCATTTTCCTGAGTACAAGCATTGATAACTAATTAATCGATGACAGATAGTGTCCGAGGGAAAATAAAAGAAATTAAAGGGAGAAAGAGAGAGAGAGAGAGAGAGAGAGAGGGAAAGAGAGAGAGAGAGAGAGAGAGAGAGAGAAAGGAGAGAGGAGGAAATGTTATAATAATAATAATAATAATAATAAATCAGCATAGTGGTGTGACAATGATGACGATGACGACGATGATTTAATTTCGAACTCGCATTTTATACTGAATAGTGTAAATAACGATAAACTGTAATTGCGACGACACACACGGAACAAGAACAACTACACACATATTAAATTATAATAAATTCAAATAATCTATATGAAATGTTTATTAATAAACATTAGTAAAACGATTTACTCAAATTTCGCAATGTTTATTATTTATCAAAATATGATACTGGAAAACTTTCTTTGGTGAGAATAATAGTAATAAGACGGCTCGAGAAGCGATTTTTCAGCTTAAAACATATACGTATCTAATTTTTAGATATACTTTTGAACATAAAGTATGCATATTTCCTACAAAGCTATATGAATATCAGTTAAGATTCATCAAATACTACAATTTCTCATGAACTTTAATAAGTTACGTTAAAAATTTACCGCCTTGGAAGTCCGGAAAATTCTTGAGACGGTTGATTATTTTGTCGCATGTTATATTATCGAATTTACATCATATTTACTTACGAATCCACGATTCTCGCTCTGCTGTTTTGCCTCGTTGTACGTGTTGCGGATCGAGCTAACAACGAGACTCCCAGAACGCCAGGTTGTCGCGCACCAAGAGAGGCAGTTTTGCGCGCGGATCCTCGCCGCCATAACTCGCTGGGTGGCGCGCCGTCCGAATTGCGGTACTTCGTTAATCTAGTGACAACTGGTTAATAGAAATTCAAGTTTCTCGGCCGTTTTAACGAGAAAGAGAAGAAGTAAAGTGGCAATTCTTCGCTTAATCCTTCGCCACATTCGTATTCCTATCCCAACGCAGAGCTGTCACATCTCAAGTAGCGCCAGTGAATGCAGGTGGACCTTAAACAAGAGAGCAAACGTCATTCTTAATACCCTAGTGGGAATGAGGACGTTACACTGGATAGAAATACTGCGTTCTGATTGGTGCATTTCCAAAAATGGATATAATACACCAATCAAAACGCAGTATTTCCATCTAGCAAACAATCCAGCACGAAAACAAGCATCGTGTGCCGCTGGCTTAAACCTTAAGATGATTGCTTAAGATGGTCTTCAGTGTAAGATCCCTCTATGAATACCGGCCTCAGATTTGTCTCTGACATCGACGAGTTCTAGTTACTAGATTTGTACTGTGGGGTCTCTAGTTGTCACATCCTGTGCCACATCCACATGCAGCCGGAAATCTTAAGTTTTCTAGTTCGCGGACGAGAGCAATTCGCGGCATCGCGGTTTGCAGTTTGGTTATAAACAGTATTGGCGTATGGAAAATCGCATAGAACCGTTGTAAAAAGAAGAATACAGAAGGAAAAGGTTAGATTATTAACCTGTACAAATTCCGCCATCTGTGCGCCTGCAATCGCCGTCAGTCGCTAACGGTCGAATTTGTCTGCGTTAATCTACCACTAGTAACGCGCAAATTTGCAAGCAATTCAAGCGTAGAAAGATATAATAAAGTTAAATCCATTTTCGCGGAATCCGAAATGTTCCGTCTTATCGCCGTTTACATGAGAATATAGTGCTAATTAGAATCTCACATTTGAACATTTGTATCTTACAGCCTCGTGCCTAAACGTGTTGAATCATGGCAAACGTATCCCTCGACAAAGATACGTTTTTTCGGCGCATGAAGCGCCTGTATGTCGCGTGGAAGGTAAGTGGAAGATGGCTGAATGTTGTAACGTATCTTATTTCGATCAATTTTTGAGCCAAGCCTTTGTAAGTACATATTTCTACTTACATTCTTTGTTTGCACAGGATGGAGAAGTCGGCACCGATGATAGTTTCAGTAAAATGGATTGCCTTGTTTCCGCTGTTGGCACCGATGAGGATATCGTTTACAGCAAGTCCACAGCATTGCAGGTGTGTGTACCTCCGATTTGTGTCACTTATGAATCTTATGAGTTAACTATGTATTGTGTATCAATGATCTGATCTTGTCCCTGACTTATTAACAAATATGATGAAATTATGTATAATATGTATGGTTGCTTTGTTTCAGACATGGCTGCTCAGTTATGAACTTACAGACACGATAATGATTTTGGCAGAGGAGTCCATCAGCTTTCTGGCTAGCAAAAAGAAAATTGAGTTTTTGAGGAAAGTGGAAAACCAGAAGACCGAAGAGACAGAAGTACCGCCTGTAAAATTATTTGTGAGGGACAGAGTAAGTATATCGCATAATTTACATGTGGAACTTTCTTTAATGAGGAATATCAGTAGTAGCGTCAGCAAGAATGTCTGTAAATATTTTCTTAAAGAGCGACGAGGACAAAGCAAATTTCACAAAACTCATAGAAATAATAAAGGAAAGTAAAAAGGGCAAAACTTTGGGAGTATTTTCAAAGGAAAATTATCCAGGTGCCTTTATGGATGCATGGAGGGCTGCTTTAAAGACAGAGTCTTTTGATACAGTAAGTGCGGAATGTTCCGTTTCATGGATAAACAATATACACGAGCGTTCATAAGTTTAAAAATCATAAAACTAAATTATCAATCTTCATAAACTATTAATCATTTAGGTCGATGTAAGCGCTGCAGCTGCTTATGTCATGTGTCCAAAAGAAGACACTGAAATACTAACTATAAAGAAAGCTTGTCTGGTGTCCGTGGATGTTTTCAATAAGTATCTTAAGGATCAAATAATGGAGATTATAGATTCGGATAAGGTATGGTCCCTTTAACATCTAGCGCATGATTATGTGGTATTTATAAAAGAGAAGAGTCGAAAAGAATGAACGATTGTTCGTGTGTGAATTTCAGAAAGTTAAACATTCAAAGTTAGCGGAAGGCGTTGATGCGGCCATTACAAATAAGAAGTACGTAACTGGAGTGGATGTGACGCAAGTGGATATGTGTTACCCTGCGATTATACAAAGCGGTGGCACTTATTCCCTCAAATTTAGCGTTGTTAGTGACAAGAACACTCTTCATTTTGGCGTCATTGTTTGCTCACTGGGTGCTCGTTACAAATCCTACTGTTCGAACATCGTGAGAACTCTATTGGTTAATCCCACAAAGACAATTGAGGTACGTAGGAAGCGAGATAACCCTAATGTCACAATGCACACATTTTTGTGTTACCGGGCGTGAGATTTACGCGTAATTTATTCGAGTTATAATTTGTATAACCTTTGTTATAGGAACATTACAATTTTTTGTTACAACTCGAAGAGGAGATCTTAAAGAAACTAATTGCGGGGACGAAGATAAGCGAGGTGTACGAGACTGGTATAAAATTCGTGAAGGATGAGAAACCGGAAATGATGAATCACTTGACGAAAAATTTTGGATTTGCCATGGGCATTGAATTCAAAGAAAGCTCCTTGCTGCTGGGACCGAAGACTCACGCGGTAGCCAAGAAAGGTATGGTGTTCAACGTCAACGTCGGTCTCGCAAATCTCTCGAATCCGGATTCCACGGATAAGGAGGGAAAGACGTACGCCCTTTTCATAGGCGACACAGTAATCGTAAATGAAGGGCAACCGGCCAGCAATTTGACGCCGTCGAAGAAGAAAGTGAAAAACATAGGCATATACGTGAAGGACGACGAGGATGAAGAGGAAGAGGGGAGTGGGAAAGAGAACGAGCCGAAGCCTGAGATCCTGGGCCGTGGCAAGAGAACGGCCGTGATAGAATCTAAACTGAGAACGGAGCACAGCTCGGAGGAGAAGAGGAAGCAACATCAGAAGGAGTTGGCTCAACAGCTGAACGAAGTCGCCAAGGCTCGGTTGGCCCAGCAGTCCGGTGGCAAGGAACAGGAGAAGATACGGAAGTCCACGGTGTCGTACAAAAGCCTGAGTCACATGCCGCGCGAGCCGGAAGTGAAGGAGTTGAAGTTGTATGTGGATAAGAAGTACGAAACTGTGATTCTACCTATTTTTGGCATACCTGTACCCTTCCACATATCAACGATCAAGAACATCTCGCAGTCGGTCGAGGGGGATTACACGTATCTCAGAATCAACTTCTTCCATCCCGGGGCGACGATGGGTCGAAACGAAGGTGGTTCTTACCCTCAGCCCGATGCTACTTTCGTTAAAGAAGTAACATATCGAAGCACAAATACCAAAGAGCCCGGTGAAATATCCGCGCCGTCCTCGAACCTGAACACAGCCTTCAGACTGATCAAGGAAGTGCAGAAGAAATTCAAGAATCGGGAAGCGGAGGAAAGGGAGAAGGAGGATCTTGTGAAACAGGATACTCTGATATTGTCGCAGAACAAGGGCAACCCGAAACTGAAGGATTTGTATATTCGGCCGAATATCGTTACAAAGAGGATGACGGGTGGCTTGGAGGCGCACGCCAACGGATTCCGGTACACTTCAGTCCGTGGAGACAAAGTGGATATTCTCTACAATAACATTAAGAACGCCTTCTTCCAACCGTGTGACGGTGAAATGATCATACTACTTCATTTTCATCTAAAAGTACGTGCCGAATTATCGTTGATAATCTATAATAACAACAATCTGATTTATTAAAAACGATTGAGGCAATTTAATCGTCTTTTAATTAGAAGAGTGATATCTATTGCATTGTTATTGAAGAAGAGGTACTTATTGATAATGTATATTTATTGGACGATATTGGACATATATACGTCAATTTACGCTTTTTTTTTTCAGCATGCTATTATGTTTGGGAAAAAGAAACACGTTGACGTGCAATTTTACACGGAAGTCGGTGAAATTACCACGGATTTAGGCAAACATCAACACATGCACGATCGCGATGATCTTGCCGCCGAGCAATCGGAACGAGAACTAAGGCATAAGTTGAAGACCGCTTTTAAAAGTTTCTGTGAGAAGGTATTACGAAGTCGGCTCGAGTAACTTGCTAATTACTGACTTTACACTTATCTTTGATGCACAATGACTAATACAACTATGTTACACAAAGGTCGAAGGAATGACGAAGCAAGATATCGAATTTGATACGCCATTCCGAGAATTGGGATTCCCTGGTGCACCGTACAGAAGCACCGTTCTACTTCAACCGACTAGCGGCTGTTTAGTTAATCTCACCGAATGGGTAATTGCATTTTGATAAACCGTATAAACTTTTTCCGCCAAATATGGGTAAAATACCTGTCATTTGGATTTCAGCCTCCGTTTGTTATTACGCTGGAAGACGTCGAGTTGGTTCACTTTGAAAGAGTACAATTCCATCTGAAGAACTTCGACATGATCTTCGTCTTCAAAGATTACCATAAAAAGGTAGCGATGGTGAACGCCATTCCCATGAACATGCTGGATCATGTCAAGGAATGGTTGAAGTGAGTAACATCACCTTTTATATATAATATGTGTAACATCTTTGCAATTGTCAGATTATTTTTTCTCCTTCCAGCTCGTGCGATATTCGATATTCGGAAGGTGTTCAATCTCTGAACTGGACTAAGATTATGAAGACCATAACGGACGATCCTGAGGGATTCTTCGATAGCGGGGGATGGACATTTTTAGATCCAGAAAGTGATGCCGAAAATGAGGAAATTGAGGATGAAGAAGAGGAAGAAGATGATGCTTATGAGGTTTGTACATATAGAGTAATTTTTCAAAACACCCATAAATTGATAAATATATATAGTTAATGCAATGCAATTCTCTCTTTTCTTTTTGTAGCCATCTGATTTTGATAGTGAGGAAGAATCGGACGACGACAGCGAATACTCCGAAGCTTCTGAGGATTCTGACAGCGAAGGTGCTTGCTCTAAATCCTTATTAAGTTTTTGCATTATTTCGTTTATCGCTTTACTCCTCAACTCACGTTCCTATTTTTTGCCTTATGTATTTTACAGAGGAAGAATTGGGCAGTTCTGAAGAGGAAGGAAAAGACTGGTCGGACTTGGAACGGGAGGCGGCCGAGGAGGACAAAGAAAGAGGCGACGATCGTTTCCGCGACGATTATAATTCCAGCAAAAAGAAGAAATCGAATCGAAGACAATCGGTATCGCCCTCGAAAGACAGGTAATGCACACGTGCACATGATAAGCGCGTTCAACGTCGATTTCGAATGTAACTTTGTAATTACACTTTGTTTTGTTTCAGGCACAATTCTAAGCACAAAAATTCGACGAATTCAAAAAGCAAGAGCTCATCCAGCAGTAAGGACAAACGGTCGTCGGACAAACACAGGTAAATTATGATTTATTGTAAAAAGTAGGGATTCCCACGTACCGTGCGTTCTATTTTATCAAACTGAATATTGAGTGTTCTGCTTTGATAATTAAAGAACGGATCGATCGCGGAGTGGGGGCTCGCACAAGAAAGCGTCTCCTTCCAAATCGTCCAAACACAGGTGATTACCACTGGGTTTTGTGTCTTTGATGTTGCTACAATTAATATTTGTTTGTTTAGTCCGAAAAAGAGCGACAAGCACGAGAAGAGCAAGTCGTCGCATTCTTCGTCCAGCAAGAAGCGTTCTCGTGAGGAGAGCTCGGAAAGGAACGACAGAGGTTCCAAGAGATCCAGGTAAGTCAAAACGCCTGTAGGACTCGTCGTTTTTTCGAGCCGCTCCACAGTGGTCTGAGAGTAAAAATTTTTGGCTGAAACTCTGAATCTTGATAAAAGTGATTATTTTTTTTATATAAAATGTCTTTAAAGGAGAAAAGTAAATATTTATGAATAATTCAACAGTTATTTCACTTTTTTATAGATGAATACAAATAACTTCATTTTCTTATCAATAGTTTCTTTCAAAAGGGATGCGTCATTTCGTTCTTTTACGATATTTTTGAATAGGAAAGGAATTTACGTAATTTTGGGAAGGATTTTATATCATTTAGTCGAATATTTTCATTTTCTGATTTTCTCCAAACCTCGTACAGAATCTGATAGGACGTGTTATATGAATTTAAAAAAAGGTCATTTATTTTTAAAAGGCGCAGGAAGGTACGAAATGAATATAATAGATTTTGATAGTATAAATATTTGCGATTAATATTACACAGCTGTAGTTTTTTTCTCAAAAATTTTCAGAAACTTAAAATTTTTCCTGAAATTTCGCTAAGAAAACATTTTTTCATCGTAAGGTTATGCTTATTTCAATCACAAATTTAGTTATTGCCTCGCTTCAGGAATAAGACAGACATAACATAAAGTGAAATTATTTACTTGGCAAATTCTTTTAGTTCGCATTAAATATATATAACGCCATTATCGCACTATTTGAAATAATATAATAAGTAGCACAATTTTGACAGTGTTAACTAAACGTTATCTTTGAGTGAGCAATATTTTTAGCATTATGTTTACCGATGAATAATAAAAGGGTAGTAAATAATAATATTTTACGATTATTTGATTACGGGACGTTATAAAATTGCGTTTACATCAACTTGAGCAGTAGAGCTTGAAAAAAGTGACTTTTTGCTAAGAAATATCAATCTCAGACCGCTGTGCGCTCGTGGCGGCCTCGTATTTATTCGCTCGAATTTCCGCAGGAAATGAACAGGAGGGATCTGCACATTGGGAAAAGAACACACAGGAACACACACAACCAGAAATACCATGCTAAGTGAAGCTTTCTTACTTAAGATATAGCTACTAACTAGTTCATAAGAACAGTACATTTTCTTGCATCGCGGGTGAGCAGAGCGAGGAAGGAATCGATCGGAGTGGTGTGGTAATTCAGACGATTAGTTTACAGTTCTAGTATTTTACCGACATGCGCGTTTCAGTTTTCATTTTGTAGTAAGTTTTACTTATAATAACAATGATATTTACATTTAACATCCCGTAACCATTTTGATGTGAGCTTTCGTGTGTACATACGAATAAAATTTTGTATGAAGTCGAGTACGTAGGAATGCGCAAGTAGTGCATTTGAATTTTATTTAGCGTGTCTTGAAGAAAGAAGTTTCTCGGAGATCTTATTTTCTTCCCCCTTCTTTTTTTTTTTTTTTTTAAGTTTTGCCGTTTACACGTTATACTATAGTTGTCTGTAAGGTTAAGTTACGCGTCTCATTCCATTTCATATCAGATAAATGTAATCATATTATGAATCTGTCCTATGTTAAGTTCTCGATGACACGTACAGCGTATAAAGACAATGAATTAAGATAAGCAGTAATGGAAGTCGACTTTCTCGTCCGGCCGAATCGTCCTCAGAAACTTATTAGATTCGGGTAGCGAGGGGTGACTGTATCTCTGATAGTGGTTAGATATTACACGAATGGTAATAATAAAGGGGGAAAAAAAAATAAAGAAAAACAGAAATGCAAGACAATGTACTAAAGAAAACAAACAAATATGATTTACTGTACTGTGGGTCCTGATAGAAAATTCCCCGGTGCTTACGATGAAATACGAAGTCTTTTTGCGCATATATTGGGATTATTTCGCAAAGCGTGTTTTGTACGACTATTTTTCTCGACTTTGATTACTCGGAGGATACATTCGCAAATTTTCCTTGTCGCTCTGTGCGCTACAGAGCGGAATGAAAAAGAATATTTATCCAAACAATGATTAATTTCGTTTGCGTAGTTCTCAGATTTGTACCTTATCATCGTGAAATAAACAGTTCTTAAGTTATTTATCATTAATGTACAAATATCGCTCTTTGTGGTTTTTGATATTCTAAAATGTATGTAATGTGTGTTGATACATGAAAGTGATTGTTTTTTTATTAAACGCCCCACTTACTCGTGAAAGGAGTTCTCGCGCTGTGTTACCGAGAAAGAGATAATAACTATAATAGGGAAGAAAAAAAAAAGAAAACAACACGTTGAAAAAAATGATCCGAGTATGTACATGAGAAATTATTATACGGGAGACGGAAAGCGCTACACCGCGGCAGCAGCCGTTTTTACGAACGATAAGCCTTTGTACAACGGCGGATAACGCGGAACGATCCGAGCTGTTAACGCTAAACGTTATGTCACGTCTGCGCCGACGGAGGCCGCGGACGCGCGAAAGGCCGGCGCAACATGAAAAGAAAGTGAAAGTCGCAGAAAAATCATGATCTTCCATTCGACATTATGAATGCATATTGTATTACGTATAACGAGACAATAAAATTAGCAAAGCGGATAATAACTGAAAAAAAGAAAACACGATCCCGTAATCAGTGCGCCTCGACAGATCCGTCGAGAAATTCCCGACGCGCAGAGAGCTGCGTCTGTGTGTCGTCGTCGTTGTCGTGCGATAAATGGCAGAGAGGAGCCGCGGGGCGTTCGGTAAAACGCGGCGAATAGAAGAAGAAGAAGAAGTGAAAGTACGCTTCTTCAACGAGCGGTTCTGCAACTTTCTCTACTGGCGGCATACATAATTCAAACTAAAAGGATCCTCACGAGAATACGTGACTAACTTTACGATTTGCAAATTGCCGTGCGACGCGGAACGACGTTTTCAATGCAAAACGGACCGCCAATCGAGATAATGCACGGCGATCATACGGTATTACAGACGAGAGAGAGAGAGAGAGAAAAGAATGCAATTACCTGCGTTCAGCAGACGTCAGCACTTCACGATTATTGTCTCTGATTGGTATGTTATTCTGGACCGATCAGAGATCTGAAAGTGTACTCCGATCACAGACAATCATCGAGTGCTAAGTAATGATCTTAGCGTTGGCTTCTGCCGAATGCAACCTTTAACGTCCTTGATGGGGATTTTTTTTACCGAAAGTATTATGAAATCGATGAAAATTGAAGTGAAAGCTATTGAAGAATTACTGAATGTATGTAAAAATGAATCGTAATTTTCCTTATGAAACGCAATGTAGTAAAAAAATTGTGAAACATCAGATATCATAAAATTGACCAAGTATAATAATTGAAACTTGATGAAATATCGATTAAAGTCATTCTTTTACTGAGATGTTGATGAAAAGATAAATTGAGAGAAATTCTCAAGTACGTCTTCGTTGTATCTTCGGTGAGATAATTCCATCGGGGGTATAAAGGAAGGGAGATAGGCGCTTTTTTTGAACCCGTGCACGCGCGCGACTCTGGTGTATCGTATCAACACACAAACCGCTTTCCACTCGCGAGGGAACGGTGTGCAATGTCGACGGTGGGTGATACGCACGTGAGCTGCCTTTTTTACGTACGTTTATTTACGAAAAGTGAAAAATCGTTCTACATTGAGAAACTTTCAAAGATACAGAAAGAGTACACGCAGAGAGAGAGAGAGAGAGAGAGAGAGAGAGAGTGTAAGGTATGAAAGAGGGAAGAGCGTTGGGTTCATAAATATTTCTATCGATGGGCGTCGCAGGGCGCCCGGGATATGATTGTTTTTACATGACGATGACGATGACGACGACGGCGACGACGACGATTGTACGGAAACGGACGGCCGCTCAGTTTCGGCCGATCTGATCGATCTGGCCCTGAAGGTTGTTCACCACCTCGGGTGGCACGTGCTCGCCCAGGATCTCGAAGAGATTGATCCTTTGGTCGCCGGGGATCGATTCGTAAGCGGCGAGCTCGATGCCCTCTTGAACCTTCTGTATAGTCGCGTCCTTCGGGATCAGATAGGTGTTCTGAGCCTGCCGTATCGCCTCGTTGCTGAAGATCTGTCCGTCCTTCTGCGGATACGCCGAAGCAATGCCCGCCAGGAGCAACGCGCCCAGTGCTATCGCGTGAAGCCGCATCTGCGCGCGAAAAAGAAGGAAAGTTCGGTAGTGGCGTTCGCGAGATCGTATCGATGATTCCGGGTCGCACGCTGCCGCAGCTTGGAGGATATCTCGAGTCTTTGTCTTTATCAGTTATAAATGTTGAAGGAGAAGATGGTGTTGTGGCCATTGTAGGTGTTACGATCCTCCTTAATATCTCCGCTATTGTGAGTGACGAATTCTAGCGACTAAGGCAAAAGTATCGATGCCTGGGCTTAACTGTGGACATTCTTGTCGCTTTGATCTTGAAATACGAACGTTTAAAATGTTTAAATGTAAAATATTTGTATATATTCAATGTATGTATGTATGTATGTATATTCTGTGTTCAACATTCGGATATTCGTATATTTAAAGACCAAAACAACAAGAATGCCCAGAGTCAGATGTGCGTCCAGATATTGCTACTTTTACCTTACTTATGGAATTATTTAGTTTATTTGACCCGCTGTTATGCAATGGCATTAATACGCTAATAGCCGCATTTGTTATAACGCACTTTTACTTTCGAGCATTTCGAAATTGTTTCAATATGCTACGTTTTAGCACTTAATTACACATACTTCCTCATTCCTCTTAAACGTATTATCACACGAATATATGCATACATGAGCGTTTTGTTCGTTATTTCACACTTTATACCGCTATTCACATTTCGAGTTATGCAAAGTTAGATAATAGCGTGACATCTTGCTAATTTGGCGCCCCTATTAAAATAGATTTAATGCGGCAACTTTTTCGAGACTTTCATGTCGAATTAGTTATTCGATAAGTCAATAATTCAAGTTAAGTTTAAAAGTGTCGATTCGTTTTGTGGAAACTGTCTTTTTGACAGTTCGTATCTACCTGACAAGTATTGACAAGTTGCTGACAAGTAAGTCAGTGTCTATATTAAAAATTCACGGTTATATTTATCGTATTACCTTCTCTAAGAGTTTATTTTGAATACATAAATTTATGACAGAACATTTTTTTAAACAATTTTTTTTTAATCTATCTTAATAGTTGGTAGGCTACATTTCGACTTATTATTCAATATCGTCACATTGTTACAAAATAACGTCCTGTGTAATAAATATTTTCATAACTTTGGGACTAGAATCGACTGAGCAACACTTTGGCAAATGTAATCGTTGAGTTTTCAATTAGAAATATTGATTATTAACAAAGTTATTGTACACAATGTAAATGGGAGGCCATAATACCATCTTCCCTTCTACTTTTTTTAATGTTACAAATTTTACGTATTACTTATATAATGAACGAACGACCGAGATTCCAAATTCGGAAGACGTTCGATCGGCAATCGCGGTTTCGAAATCAAAGTTGTTCTTTTGCGCGGCAATTCCGTGAGAGATTACCGATCCTTTCGATCGTTATCCAACTGTAAGTTCATTAATTTGAATCGCGCGGATCGGAGAAACGAAGCGTCGGTCGCGGAGTCTCGTCGCTGTCGAAACTGTCGAGAGAGCGACGACGTGCACATATTCCAGGAGCGTCGTTCGATCTCTCCTTGAGATTGCGGAATTGGAGCAGCGTTACGATGCGATGCACGAGGAGGGATTTTGTAACTTGCCATAGCTCAGAGTGCGATCGAGCGACGGAGAGCGAGCGAATAAAAATTTACATCTTGATACGGAGCGCGGTAATTATGATTTTTCCCGCGATCTCGATCGCGCGGCGTTTGGAAATGAATTCGGCGACGCGGATTCGTGAGAAAGATACGATACATGTTAACGTCTACATTTTCCACTCGCATCCCAGACAGCACAAGATCTAAAATCGGAACATAAGACGTCTTATAGACGTCTCAAAAGTATCTTAAAAACGTCTTATGATTTTAGGTTTCGTGTCGTCTGAGATATATATAGTCTCAGCCACAAAAAGATTCCAACACTTTTTTTTTGATAAGTTATTGATCACTCGAATGCGTTTGTTTAACTTGTCATTATTATCCTTTTCTGCTTTTATTTACTTTCTTCTCTTGTTTCTCCTTTCTATTTCTCGTATATTTTCACTATTTCTTTGTGCTGATCTACTTTTACTTTATCAATGATGCTACGTACCAAAGGAATAAAGTATAAGTATCTATATTTAGATACGTGCTTGATCGTGAACATTCTTGTTATTTTGGTCTTTAAAAACACGAATCTTTTAATCTTTAAACATAAAATACTTGTGTATATTCAACATATATATCTTTCAGTATCTCTCAGGATTCTGTTATTCAAATTACTATTATAACTCGTTTATTCTTGTATTTTATTCACAGTCTCTCTGCAAGCGTTAACTTTTCTGTATTCATTGTATCAAGGGAGATTTTTCTCATAAACTCAAATAAATAATAATAATAATTTTCCTATTGGATACGAGATGCGTTGCGAAATTCGTCGTAAAAAGTGTTGCAACTGTTCTTGTGATTAAATATATTCATTTTAAGACTCCGTGGCACAGAATGCGCGCAAGGAAAGAGAAACAAGAGGTGTGGAACTTGCAGTTACGCGGCAAAGAGAGACCGATTCGCGCGAATCCGATCGAGAGCGACTCGCTCATTTATTTTCGAGATCTTTCAATCCAGATAGAAGAGTATGACGACGTGAGATCTCTCGGCTGGGGGCTTAGGTGGTCGTGGGTACTCACGTCGAAAGTATCGTATTTCACGATCGGCCGCTCCGGAATGAAACTGAGCGCGCGGCGACAGAGGTTGCTTTTATACCGCAGATACCGTGCCGGTGGAACGGTGAATGCCACTCCCATCCTCTTCGAGGCAGATTCGTTCGGTTGTCCGGTGTATTTCGCATGCTCAAGACGAGCACGCGGACTGCCTATTCTCATTTTGCGTTCTCCTTTCAAAGGACATTAAAAATAGAAAATCCACACACACAGGACAATCGTGTGCGATCCACCAAGGCGCAAATAGGCGGTATGAAAAAAAAGCAGTGTGAAAAACACGTGTCGTGCGGAAATCCATCGTAAGGATATCCTAAGATATCAAGATTAACTTGAGATAACAGAGATAACTAAGCCATATTCTGGTTTGTTTTCTATTCGGAATATATTATTTCCTTATTCTCGATGTACTCGTCACCTCGCACACGTTCACGTTTAATGTTCTCGTATTCTGTCCGCATGTTAACTACTTGTGCAATTATTTGCGAAATTATTACCTCACGCGTAAGCGACTCATAAAGTTTTCTCAAAGGCGTTAAAGCCAGGTGATTCTGGTCTAGCGGGAGCTTAATATTCGCGCGCGGATCAAGGCGAAGTAAATCGCGCGTCGAGGCATAATCGACGAAACGTAAAGTTCGACGACGCGAAACGTCGGGACATTTCACTTGGATAAGTTCCGGAGGAACGTTGCGCGCGACCTGCTATGAATATCGGTGCCCCATTGACCAATATACCGAACAAGATTCGCTCGCATCGCAACGCGGGTTTCACTTTTACGAATACATACGTCCTTCTCTCGCGAATTTTGAAATAATCTCGCGACATCATCGATGAACGTTCTCACTGTTGGGCCAACACGCTGATATTTTGATGGATTGGCTCATTATCATACGTATAATTTTTCCAATTCTTAAATGACATTTCTCTCAGGTGGATTTCTGATCGCCAACATCGCAAGAGCGATAAGTATCTTGAAATTTCGTTCTCACCGGATTTCTAAATTATTGATACTTAACTATTATTATTATTTTATTAAGTAAACGGGAAAGTACAGTTATTTCCCTTTTTACAATATAAAAGTAAATAATACACTTAATTTATATAAAGACGATATATATATATATATATATTTATATAAACGAAATTAATATATATATATATATAAACGAAATATATGAAAGATTTAGTAAGCAGGCTAATTAGTTTGTTTCCACTTATATTCTGCGATATACTTAAGAAAAATCTCAAAATAATATTTTTTTTTTAATATTACCTGATATCCACAATCGATTAATAGGTTTTAAATGTTCCATAAAGCATTGTATGAAGTGAAATGAAGAGAAACGGATACTTTCTGAAATATCTCCTAGGGACATCAAACTCTACAAGCGCTAGAATACAAGGACAGTAAGTAAGAAGCATTAAATTAATCTTTCGAAATATTGATTTTATATGAATTTTACAAACATTTTAACATAATAGTTTATAAATATTTTTCAACTGTTACTTAATAAAATAATATAATAATAATATAATAATATAATAAATATTAAAATAATAGTGTAGAAATATTATTTTTAATGTTTGGATCAAATATTGTTAACAATGATGTGTACAACATTAGGAACTACATATTTAAAAACGTTACATGTTATATGAAATATAATAACGTTGTATTAATGATTTCTTGTTTACAGAGAGGTCTCTATTGATGTTACTATTAATTATATCATACAAAAATAATAGTTCGGAAAAATAACTTGTCTATACTCTAAGAATAAAACATACACCTCACGTTGAATAGTCATGAAAGAAAAATGATATGGAACTCCCTGTAGCAAAACTCAAACGGCGGAAAAAATTATGTTGTATCCTTGATATTGTACCCTTTCAATTAGTGTGCCTTGATTAATCAAATACAGTCTGTTCCACAAGAGCACAATGAGACTCACCTTGATATTTTCTTCCAGATCACAAATAACGAGATCTGCATCCATTCCTACCGATAAAGTATCTTTGCGATCCTCGGGACCGCACAACTTCGCGGACTGACTTCTGAACAGAACTAGGAGATGTCAGGAAACGCCAAGCTTCTCGTTTTCGCGGTTGGCTTATCAGCGGATTCTGTTTATATTTTTGTAAAAATTAAATCTCAACTTTCATATTTTAGCATATTCGTATCTCCCTTGTATCTCCGATTTTTCGACAAATCTCATTTTGCATCTTGCATCCGTGGCAAGGAAAGGGCTGATGTTCATCTTCTCAATTGTCAATTAGAAGAGTTGCAACGTTCATGAAGATTTCAAAGTGATGTTTACCACGTTAATTTCATCGATCAACTAGTTCTAATGATTTGGAAAACAAATCACGTTGCGTTTGAATTCGAAAAAGTGTTGGAAAACTTGACACTGAAATATTTTTTGGGAAATTTAAGTGCATTTCGGAGAAAAATGTTTCATGTAAAATAAAAGTATGTATAGTTTGGAGGGGGACATAAGGTGGTACATTGGTTTGACTTTTGATAGTCTTTTGAAGGTCACATGAAGGTCATCTTCAATTTCTTAAATGGAAATCCCTACTTTTTGTTGCATATTCTTGTAGCTTACCTCGAGAGCTTTTCAAAACACTATAACAAAATTATTTTCATCAAGTACTTTTCATGTTATAAAGCTTGAAAGTTGCAGTACCGCCGGCATTAGTACTAAGGATGTAAGATTGTCACCATAAAAATCGATTCTTGAAATGATTTTGAATCGAAACAACTAAAATCGATTCACTAGAAAGATCGATTCTATGAAAATCGATTCTAGTAAAATCTGTAAAGCGAGCGGCACATGGTGTTGTTTCGCGTTGGATTACTCGTTGGATAGAAATACTGCGTTCTGATTGGTTTTCGAAAATGAATAGAAATACGCCAATTAAAACGCAGTATTTCTATCCAGCGAGCAACCCAACACGAAAGTGTCGTATGCCGCCGATTTAAGATGTCTCTCCAAATCAGAATTCTTTCCAAAATTTATATTTTTATAGTAATAAGGCTCCTAATCAGTCGCTGCTACTGTCCTTGTTTAATGACGTCAGAAACGAGAAATCGTATGTCAAAAATTCTTACAAAATATGTATTGTATATATGAATTGTACTTGTATTGAAATGTAACTAATCGGAACAAAGTTCACTAAACTGAAGTTTGGCGAATCTTCTTTTGATTGGCCAAATTGTAATTCAATCTTAATCCTAACCCGTTTTCCGATATGGGCTTAATGTCTTCTGCCTATAGGACGCGGCAACGCTTGCAACGCAATGGAAGTTCGCTCGGTAATCAATCAACATGGCGTTTTCCAGTAAGAACTAGAAGTTTATTGACCACCCCGCGAACTTCCGCCGTACAGCATACATTGCCGCGTTCACACTTTGTGCACACTACTAGACACTAGTTGTTCTAAAACACCCAGGTTATATTCGAAAACATCACTCTTTAGCTGGTATTCATAGTCGGATCTTATATTTAAGACCGTCTTAAGTTTATCTTCAGATACTCTACGACTCATTGGCCTACTTTCATTGGCCACGAAGCATCTGAAGATAAACTTAAGATAGGTTTAAATATAATGACTATGAATACCGGCATAAGAGTATACTCCAATCAGATTCATAATTTTTACAACAGTAGTAAAGCTACTTCCTCTACTGACGCAGCCACTACCGACTATCAACGTGAATTCTGATTGATTGCTGCTTTTCTGTGCCAAGGTATGAATTCTCCCTAATGCACAGCATGATGCGTTTTGCGGAACGTATGTCTACAGACAAAACGCCAACTTTACTTCTCTGCATGAAATTCCAACTTTAGTGCCGCGAGTCAAGCGGAACGGCCGGATGTATGTGTACTCGATAAACTAAACATTCTGTTTGGTTTACGTGTGTTATTAAAAGAATATTAATCGCAAGTGTATTATTTGATCGCATAGTAAAAACGTGACTTCGAAATGTGTCTTCATATTGTACGATTAGACAATAGTTGAGACAAAGAAGTTGAAGAGAGATACAAAAGGAAAATTGCAGTGGTGCACGCGAACTCACGTTTCTTAAACTCGTGTTTTGATCCCGATATATATATATATATATATATACATATATATAGGTGAAATTATGGACTTTTATACAGAGTATGTGTGTGCCCGTAATTTTGGTCCAATGTTGATTGTATTAAAAAATTAACTATTATATTTATTGACACTGCGATTTGCACAGAAAATCGTGAAAAATATGATGGCTGATTTCTCAGGTAACAAATCAAGCATTTTTGGATCATGTTATTTGACAAATTAAAGTATGGTTTAAGTTTTGGAAAAAAACTTAATAAAGTACGAAGCACG
Source organism: Dinoponera quadriceps (assembly GCF_001313825.1). Taxonomy (NCBI): domain Eukaryota; kingdom Metazoa; phylum Arthropoda; class Insecta; order Hymenoptera; family Formicidae; genus Dinoponera; species Dinoponera quadriceps. The sequence continues at coordinate 1,336,995 of NW_014554764.1, forward strand.
TTTCTCTTACCACAAAGATATTTAAGCGCTGCTTATAAAGCATCTAATATCCTTTAGTCTTGAGTATTTTCTATTCTTTGCAATCTCTTATCTGATCTCTTATCTCAACTCTTATCCAATTTTATATTGTTCTTATTTAAGTTTGTACAATTTTATTTTGTAAAAGTACAACATATTTGCGGTGAGAATGCATATATATTTATCAGATTTAAGTATATACTTAGTACATAAATATCATGATATATACTTATATATCAGAACATTTTTCTGATTTTTTTTATTATATAATAATTTCTTATCCAATTTCAGCCAAACATTGGCAAGACAATTTGTGAAACATATGGCAGACAAGGAATTTTTGAATTACCGTACACCTTGTACGGATGTTAACGACGAGATTGAAGGTCTTAATGAAAGGCTGTTGCAATTGTTAAGTGCACAAAAAGTCTCATCGTCAGATGCAGCAGCTAATAAAAACCAATCATTGTGTAATAGTAGATTAGGAAATAATAGTGGTTCTAAAATAGAATTAGAGGCATCTGCTTCTCCATTGTTCAGTCATTGTAGATATGACTGTTCTTTTATGCATCATGACAGCCCAGTTAATATGCCAACTGCACCAAATTATCTTCCACCTATCGGTGTATTCTGGGACATTGAGAATTGTCAAGTAGGCTCAAAACTTCTTCTATCAGAGATTGCATGACAAAGGTATATATTTTTAAGAAAATATTACAATATTTTATGATTATATTATAGGTTCCTAAGGGTAGATCCGCCATAGCAGTTACGCAAGTAATTAGGGATACATTTTTTAGTGGCTATAGGGAAGCAGAATTTATTGTAGTTTGTGACGTTCAAAAAGAAAACAACCAAATCATACAGGAATTGAATGACGCTCAAGTAAATTAACTGAATAACTTGATTTTATTAACCCTTTGCACTCCGCGCCGTGCGAAAAAGGCCCGGAGTGCAAAGGGTTAATATCAATTCATTATACATGTTATTTTCTCTAGTTGTATGTTTATTAGGTTAATTTAATACACGTAGCTGCTACATGCAAGAATGCTGCTGACGAGAAACTTAAGCAATCTATCAGAAGATTTGCTGACATTCATGGTAGCCCAGCAGCTATAATCTTAATATCCGGCGATATTAATTTTGCCGCTGATCTCAGTGATTTACGTCATAGAAAAAGGATTCATGTGATACTGCTACATAAGAAAAATACCTCAGAAGCATTAATATTGTGTGCTAACGAACACTATGACTTTATGGAGCTCATGGAACCACTGCCGTCCAGAACTCCAGCAAAGGTATGAGAAGACTGATATTACAAGATTATATAATATTTGTAATAGGATTATGTTAGCAGCTGGTACAGATCATATATATAATTTATTACATTGATACAGAAGGATTAGCACAATCAGTACCAGCTGCTTCCAATATAATTAATAATTATATATATATAATTACACACACACACACACACACACACACATTGAGAGTATATATGTTATGTTATTTTCTTTTTTTAATGTTCAATTGTACATATTGTTTTACGTTTGTGTATGTTGAAAATATACTTTGTTTATCTTAGTACATGGATTAATTTATAACTAATTAATGTATACAATATATAGTATGTTAAAATATATTTGCATGCTTAGTCTGTCTTATATGATTTTATTTTATCTATCAAAATAATTTAACACTTTCAGGGTGTTGAGTCCTATGACCTTCTAGTTAGTAACCTTCCTGATGAAAAGGATGTTGTAGTCATTAAACGTCGTCTTAAGCAATTATCTGATAACTGTGGTGGTCGTGTGGTGGATGTTCAGTCCAATACAGCCATTGTACGCTTTACATCGCAGAGTTCTGCAGACAGGTATTTTGTCAATGTTGGAATTTACTCTTTTTCCTATTTGTATCTATCGTTTACTTATGTACGATCGTACACACAGATGTGTTCAATTTCTATTCAAACGGCCCGCCTCTATTTCGTGTAAATCAGCCTTACATATTTTCTGTTCTATTATTGGAGCAATATGTATATCAGAGAAGAACAAATAATTATATGTTGATGTAGTAGGGATGAAAACATAAATAAGGGACACTTTAAGTGTCAGGTAATAATATAATGAACACCTAAGCACCTAAGAACATCATATCAATTTCGCTCACTATTATTACTGCTAGTGCATATCAGGGTTTATTGCAAGAAGTTACATATATATACATATATATATTAGGGATTATTATAAAAAGATTATAGAAAATAATATATTGTTAGCGTATTTATTATTTTATTTTAAGTGTTATATCCCAATGTTAACTTGATGTAATGGCTTTACTTCCACTTGAGGTAAGTTATACGACACATTACATACGTATGCGTGCGTGCATTGTCTTCTTTACATATTACTACATATATATTTGTATTTAATATGAACAAATTTATGTCCTGTGTATAGTATAAATTTTTATACGGAGTAAAATTTTGTGATAATAAGTAGTCATATGTCACGTTGTCCAAATCACGTTGTCAACTTATGTTTAGGTTTTGTATATTCTTATATCTGCAAGGTCACTTATAAGTGATATTGCTTGTTTTGTGTATTGAAGTTGTCTGCTTCCCTTCCGATAGATTTATATAATAACACAATATGATCTTTCTTTTCTTTTTTTTTTTACAGGGCTCAGAAACGTATGGACGGAGAATATGTTCTTTCGTCGAAAATATCTGTAAGACATTATAAAGAAAAAGGAAATACAATCAAAAACCAAGGTATGATTATTGACGAAATTCCTCTTGAGTAATATAAACAGGTTCTCAATTGTTGAACTTGATATAATTAATAACGTTCTTCCAGGAAGTATTATAACGCGTAGTCGTGCAGTTAGTGAATCTGAAATTGTTGCTAACTCCTCTAAGCAAATGTACGGTGGTGCAGGCACCTCCGTATCAGGGACAAGAACCCTGCAGTTTCCACATTATCAATCGTCGTCGCCTGTAGTGGGTGCTTATCCTACTTTCAACACTCATTGTGCATCTGTCAATACCACATCAGGGTAAATTTATTGAATTTCTCATTTAAATTTTAGATCTCTGATAACTTAAGAAGTCTTTTACATGATGGACAATCCGAGAAAGAGCTCTGGAGTCGCGAGTAGATTTTTATCCTTGCTGATTCGGGCTATGAAACAAGTCTTTGATCTTATCTGATAATGTATTAAACTATATTTATTAATCATAAAATTATAATGGAAACATAACGTTGATATTTTTATTTTACTTTTTGCAGGGTGGTACAGCAACCTCCAATATTTTATGGGAGATCATACCCAAATAATAATGATATAGTTTTTAATAGAACATACAGTGATCTTGGTAGAGTGCAGTCGCCATTAATTTGGCAAGTTCCAGGACCTCAATCATATGGCCAGCTGTGGGAAGAACAATACAAAGTTAGTTTCATGGGGATGAACACTTAAAATTTGAAATACAATCTCTTTTGTTTCTCTTCTCTTTGCCCACAACTGTAACCTCACTTGACTTTTACAATCTCTTATAAAACTCGTTGTTAATCCGTTATTTATATAATATCCTCTTGTGCGCAACAATACATAATACAGAACAATCGTTTAAAGATGGAGAAGCAGAAGTTAGGGAAGCGAGTTCACGTCTCGCAAGTTCGAGACAATAATATTTCTAGTACTGCTCTTTCTCGTACTCCCGAAGGCCTTAGACGCATCAGAGGCACGCACAGTTCGTTCGTTCATACTTCCGAATGGATTGGAGGACGACAGTTAGCTGTTCCGCCTAATTATAACGCCAGTGGTTTGTAGTCTATCTCGTATATTCTTATTACGACCATATTATGATGATATTATCAATCTACTATTTAAATAGCAGGACAAGCGAATCTTTTTAAACGGCGTAGTCCATCCCCACTATATGACGCACAACTTAGAGAGAAAAATGTATGGAATGGCCAGGTACAAGCGTAATTTTCTTTATTGTTTATCTTTCACACACACAAACGCACACATATAACATACATAATATTGGATAAAGATATTTAGAGAAATAAATGTTATTTTTGCTCGTTGTCCTTAGAATCAACAAATTTCTACGCGTAATAGAACGCCATCACCTTACGAAAGCAATGTATTACAAGGAACGGGACAACACAATCAGACCTCACGTTCACACCTGAGCGATGCAGAAAATGAGGAAGTGGAGGTATTGTTTTTGATTGTTTTTACAAAAGGCTGGTATATTTTTAATTTGCGACATATTCTCTGTGACTTATGAATTTGTTATTCCCCCAGAAATTGTTCAACCCTATAAACAATCGTACCACACTCGGCACAAATAACGGCGCTAATACAACTATTGAACTACAAGTAACGAATTTGGATCAGAACATTGATACGAAAGACTTAAAACGGATCCTTTCGTCTGTGTTTGCAGAACATGTAACAGTAAGTTATTTGACTCAAGAAGTTATTTATCAGAGAAAGAGAGAGAGAGAGAGAGAGAGAGAGAGAAGTTTAAAGAGGATTAAACCAAACAGCTGTTAATTTGTCCAATTACTTTGTGTAAAAATACGAAAAATATCTCTGATTTTTGTTCTCTTTCAGGTATTACATATTTCCGTATTTATGCAGTCAGACGGTAACTTCGCGGCTAGCGTCAGAGTACCTTCGTTGTCAGATGCACAATATGCAATTTCGCAGTTGCATCGCCGTAAAATAGGCTACAAGCGCATTTTGATATCGTACGCTCACACCGGTGGCCCGAATCCGCAGCTTATTCGTGCGCAAATCGTGATGCTCCTACAAGAGGTCCCGGGACACAAGCTCCCGCTGTTCAAATTCCGCGAGATGTACGAGAGCCGGTTCATGATTTCCATAAGCGTGTCCGAATTATACAAAATGAAAGATGTGTGCCTAATTACGGAAGATACAAGTGGCAGAATGGTTTCGCTCAACCCGGATCATAGGAACACACCGTCGCCATGTAACACGACCCAGGTGTGTTATTTACATTATACCCTTGTACAAATATTATTCGTAACTTGACAAAATGATGGATAGAAGCCGAGTCTGAGTTCTTCTGGTACAGGTAGAGCTCTTAGTTTCCTTTACTGTTGAGGAACTTTGATCATACTGTGAAGCGTAGATATTTTGTGCTGAACGCATATATTATGCCGTTAGATACTTATAGATTTTATTTAGATGTTAAATGTGAGAGATATTGAATAATACTTGCAGGAAGGACAAGTTAAGTTGCCATATTGTACGATTCATACCATGAAGCCGTTAACATCTGACAAAGGTTGGGCGGAACAAGAAATGGCATCTTTGCCTAATGTAAAAATTTCTTTGAAAGTTCTCGAGGCTCGTATGCAACAATTATTAGCATCGCACAATGGTATCCTACCTTTGCCAAGGTATTTTACTTTGATATACATCTTTACCAAGTTTCGTGTAGATAATTAATACATTCGGTAGAAGGAAAGTTGCTATGCTTTTACTTCAATGTAACCTCAGAACACATTTCCTGTCTAGTAGGAAAATTTGTTTTCTAAGAATTAGTAAACAAATTGGATGCGAGACTGACGATAATACCGATAATGTTCTGCCGCCAGAACATTGGCAAATAATCATAAACAACGACAGCAATAAACTTGACTTACGAATAATTTTCTGCTGAATGCAATAAGGCCAAATTAGACAAAGAAATCGAACTCAACTCTTTTCGATTGACCTAATACAATGATTAATATTCACACAATACTATTTTAATATGAATAACTAACGAAAGATTGTAATCGAAATTCATTAAATAATTTTAGCCTACCGAATTGTTACGAGGCTGAGTTTAAGGAGCCGTTAGAGATTATAGAGAGTGGTGTACCTTTGGAACACTTGGTATCGTGCTTATTGTCAGTGGAATTGAGACAGGATATCGGGAGCGTAAAATATATCGTATGGATAGGAAATAAAAACGCTGAAAGTAATCACGAAGGTAATTTTTCTCTATAAACATTAGTTACGTATCCACGGTGCTTATCAATATTCACAGGCAATTACATTACTTCTGTTAGAAACCAAATGCGTGAGTCCATCGCTCGCAAATCAGTTGGCCCTTTTCAGCCGTGAATTGGTCGACCTTTTGAAAACCGCCCCACACTGTCAATTACCCTTTAATCGATTTATACCGGCGTATCATCATCACTTCGGGCGGCAATGTAGAGTCGCTGATTACGGATTCACTAAACTAATTGATCTGCTGGAAGCACTTACACACACAGTTCAAGTATGTAAATTCAATCATGCACATTCGACAAATATGCAACCAAAACAGTTCGGAATGTTACTTATATTAATATGAATAATCACGTGTTTCGTAAGGTAATGGGTGAGGGTAATAAGCGCGTGGTTACTCTGTCACATCGTGCGCAAGTGCGACGTTTCACGTCAGATTTACTGCGAGTATTGAAGTCGAAAGCGAGCAAGCAAGTAGCACTCTCGGAATTTCCAACTGTTTATAGCAGAGTAATAGGTAAATATATATATTATATATATATATATAAGTATATATATAAGTATATATATAAAATATATTATATGTATATAATATATTATATATATAAGTATATATATAAGTATATATATATATATATATCGTATCTATCGTGTATATATATATATATATATATATATATATATATATATATATATATG
>NW_014554764.1:1343785-1455435 GCF_001313825.1 Dinoponera quadriceps
TATATATATATATATATATCGTATCTCATATGTTTGCATTCATAATTGATAGCGAATAATTATTACAACCTATTGTTTGTAGCAAAACCATGGGATATTGTAGATTATGGAGTATGTGATATCGATGATATTCTTGGAGAGGTGTCGGAAAACACAGTTGTTGTAACGTCTATCAACAGCGGCGATAGAATGATAGCCATCCCCAAACGCGAACAGACCGCAGAAGAAGTGGAACGCACCAAATTGTTTGCCAAAGAAGTAATAGACGCGTGAATTACTAAACCTTATTTAAATTTATCATTTTATATCTTCCTGCAAAATTATAAATAGTGTCTCTAAAAGGCTCTTAAAGGGGATAGAAAGATTTGAACGTACCGATTTTTCATAAATTCAAATCTGATATTAATTAGACTCGTATAATTTGTAAAATTTAATTCGTTACAACAAGTGGAAACAGTAGGAATTAATTTAATATAAAATTCTTTTGTAGGCTATTTATACTATATATTAACGATAACAATATATTTAAGAAATTAAAAAATATTGACATATAGAGTTAATGCAGCCCGATCCATCATGTAATATATATTTTGCAAAAATTGCGAGTGATCCAGGTTGACATAGTAAAGATAAATTTCGCACCTTATTTAAGAATTATAAAAATTAATTCCTTGCAACATCGACAGGTTGTCGAATTGCTGCAACACGCGCCCCAGTGTAGAATGCTGTTCAACAAATTCGTACCCTCCTATCATCACCACTTTGGTCACCAGTGTCGTGTGTCCGATTATGGATTCACCAAATTGATCGAGTTGTTCGAGGCGATCCCGGATATCGTGAAGATCGAGGAAGTGAACGGAGGCGAGCGGCAGATATCCTTAACCGAAAAGGAGGGCCTCAAAGTTCTAGCCGAACAAATATCAAAGATAGTGATGCGCGCCAGAAGTGGTCTCAGCATTTCGAGCATCGCGCAAATGTTCTCGCATCAGTTCGGCTACTCCCTGCGCCCGGAATTATTCGGCTGCAGTTCGATGTTACAACTTATGCAGAAACTTGGAGATACCATTAAGGTAACACAGTAATTGCTTTAAAATGTGACGGATGTAATATGTGATTGAGAGATACAGATACGTTTTATATCAATTGATTAGAACGACGTCACTCCTACCGACTTGACTCTGTTGCAGATAATAGATTTAGCCACGGGACCCGCTATCATTACAATAGATAAATCGCATTTACAACAGACGATCCTTCAGTGCCGGCGTATATTGATGGATCATCCCCAATATAAAATGCCTATCAGAGAATTTGCACGGCATTATTCCCAATGTTATTTGAAGCAGTGTAATTTGGATGAACTTAAGAAGGATCTTATTAATGTTGTCCGAGTGAGTGTTAAAATCCGGGTGCTTGACAAATCGGTTGGTATTATTACAGTTACGTAAGAATATATATTTTTACGTATATTTATACAGTTTATAATGGTAAACGGTGAACAGTTTATCGAATTGACACCGTTACATCGCTTTGCCTGCAACGTTTGCCGTGTGATGATCAATTGCGGCGGTACATTGAACCTATCCCAGTTTGACGTGGCATACTCAACGATCGTAGGCTCACCTTGTAAACCTACGCAGTATGGTTTCCCGACGTTGACCGCATTGTTACAAGCGTTACCGTGTACCGTAGTGATAAAGGACACACGCAAGAAGAGGGGGGTAATTTATTTAAATAAAAAATTAATTGGTGGGTAATAATTATATATAGGTAGCGGATTATTATATGTAAACATGATTTATTGACACGAAACAGCAACGTCTGATGGGAACGTTTCTCTCTCTCTCTCTCTCTTTTAAGCCGCGGCTGATATATTGTTGCCGTCGTACAAGCCAATTTTGTCTTACCACGATACGGATTCCAGTAACGACTCGTTCGAGAGCGACTCCTCTTACCACGTCAATATCTCCAGTGCGTCGAGCATGATGGATGATCCCGAGAAATGGTTCGATCATGTAACAGGTATTAATTCGCGAAAAGCTAAAGAGGAGAGAACCTTCTGGTCCAAGGACTGTGATAAGCATTGGAAAAACTTGCAAGGTATAGAAGATCACTCGATCAATTGGCCAATATCGGAGAGCGGCGGTGACAGCCTTATGAAGAGCTTGATACGCACACCGATTATGCGACATAATTTCCCGCCGCCGCCACCTAAGCCCGATTCTCCTCCCGAGGTATCATATCGACGTCGATACTAATTCTCGATACATGATCATTCAAAATCGTCGGCTAATTGATCGCGTTTTCTCTCGTAGGATACCGTATCTAAAGGAGATTGGAAATGTTCACTGTGGATGTCCCCGGGCAAATTTACATATCCGCAGGATGAACATTCCACGAATGTGCAGGTATGTTTCTTCTTTTCCCGTTGTCAGTTATAAATCATGCACTTTTGCATCGTGTTTGTCGCATAACATTATACCGCGTATTCTTCCAGGTTCCGCCATTAACTCTGCCAAGCTGGAATCCAATTACGTCCAACGATGATGCATCGGACTTGCTGTCGCCGACCAAAAATCTATTGCCCGCTGCCGCGAATCCCTTATATCCGCATACTTCTCCTTACTACGCTAAGTGTAACACGGTCGTCGCACCGCACCCATCCGAACTGCCACTTCCCTCTTTGTCTTTGACACCCAAGAAGATATCGGCGGATGATCAGAGGAAAAACGCCAGGATGTATCTCGTTCACGCGAATTCCGATAGCGACAACAATACCGTCGATGACGACGAGAACAGCGATACTCACAGCACCTCTGGCAAGCCTTGTTAGTACGCCACATTAAAAAGTAACAATAGCTACGCTGAAATATTTCCTACGCTATGTTCATGATTTTTCTTAATTACGTTATATCTTACGCTACACCGCGATGTTGTGTGCGATCATATGCATTTTGAAATATGACTACGTTTATTTCAGTAGTGAAAGGGAAGAGACGTCTGGCGGCCCAGTTCAATCAGCCGATCGAGTCATAAACAAAGAGTACATATACATATACACAGAGAGAGGAAGGGAGAAAAAAGGAAAGAGAAGTGGGGGGGAGGGGGGATTAAAGCGATACCGTGATAATCGGAGAACCTATCAAGCCAACGTTTCGATAAATCACATACACACACAGACACACACACACACACACACACACACACATACATTTAGGTTAAAATTATACCTATATACTGTTCCACGAATGGTAGGTACCACACTTCATTTATACTCCAAATTTACAATAAATTTGTGTATAGATTAAATGTGTATGCAAACCGACAAAGGATAAGTGAATAAGTTAACAAGTTATTTTCAAAGTGTATGAAAATATACAGAGAGCCAAGTCAGGACCATAACATAACATGTAGCGTTTATAGTGAGTGACATGTGCTGACGGTATTGCATATAGAAACGTGTAAAGCATTTTTCGTACTGTGATATAGGGTATAAAAACAAGCGAGATGATAGTAATAGTACATCAGGAAGGAAATTTGGATTGGCAATAATTTATCTTTAGGCAAATCATATACACATAGAAACACGTGGCCCAATGTATTTAATTGATTTTGAATTATATAATTATATAATTATATCTCTATAGAACGAAATTATATAATTATATTTAACTCTTGTTATGTATCCCACTTAACACTGTCTTATTTTATATTATCTTTTAAATTCTTATTTCTATTTGTATTGGTATTTTACAATCAATTTATATTTGATTGTTTTAACTATTCGTATTAACAATACATATCATGGCATAATTTGTACCTGTTTTTAATTTGATAATTGTTATCGCATAAAGCTAAAAAAAGTCAAACTAGATTCTATATTTGTCATATATATATATATAATACATCAACGTATTCTTATGGATAAATTATTGGACCACTTCTTTCGATTTGCCTATATACTGTCAGAAGAAAAGAGAGAAACTGAATGAGAGAAAGATAAACAAAAGTTGCATTTATATGACATATTTTATGTCTAAAACGAATTATCATGCATAATTGTTGCCAACGAAATGAACTGGAATTCATTTGTCTACCAATCCATCTTTACAGTCGCATCTTTACAATACATCTATACAGCTATTCATTTTGTGTCCGTTTTTACTAACGTAGATTAAACTTCAACCTGAGTTTAAGTGTTTCTGAAGAAAGTTTAAATTCACAGTTAAGTTTTGATCGATATCGATAGGAATGGACATTAATTGTTTTATGAATTTCCCATCGATACATTTTTTTACGGCACAATGTATAATTTTATTTTGCAAGTATCTTATGAAAACAAATATGTTATGAGTCTGATGAAATGTAAAATTAGAATATGATATTATTATATTATGAAATACAATGATATTAAGTTGTCATGTAGATAGAAAGAAACGTAAAAAAAGACATAATTTTATCGTTAAAAAAAATTTCAATGTTTATAAATTAGTACTATTATTTAGTATAGCATAAGAATAGTTAAAGAATAATGTAATGGTGCGACACGCGAAATAATTTTAACAAAGGTCATTGCAAAACAAATTTGTCGAATACTGCTAAATATTATAATAAGTATCACACATAATTTTATTCTAAAGGAGACAAAACAAGTTTAAAGTTTGCACCAAATATTTCTGTATCAGCAGACATCGCGTAACTGCTTTTTTTTCTTTGTTCTTTTTTATTTGAGAAGTATCGCTGTAACTGCATGATACAGAATCTTTTATGATATTTTGTTAATACATTGAATGGAAAGGATTCGTTATTCTCTGAATTGTAATGATCTCATTTTTAATTTTATACTTCATGTTCATCATTGGTGTGACATGAATGCGTAATAATTTTGCAACATGGAATAATTTATTGTTACTATTATCACTTTTAGGATTATCACTAAAAGTCATTGTGAGTTTTATGAGATATAATAATTATCAATTTATCATTAGAAAATTAAGTATAATTAGCAATTTATGATAATTTGAAATACGTAACGTTTACATGGATTACACCGGATTATGAACTTGCCGGATGACGGAAATACGCAAAACATTTAGTGACACTCAGGAATCAATGTTATGTGGTTAAAAAGATTATTTCGCGATACTTTTTTTAATATTTTATTTATTTATTCCTACTGAATGAAGTCATTTTGTTATATGTTATTTACCCATGTGTAAGGAGATCAATTCTATCGTATTTTATATCACTGTGGAAGATTTTGTACGTGTCTTACAGAGGAACTTTTTAATTCGTTTATTCGTGCGAGTATCTTATGTCGTGTTAACTGTACCACCGTGTATCACTGTGTAAGATATTTCGTGCAAGTAGCCGTCTGCATTATAAATACTATTATATAATGAATATTTTATATGTATCCAATTTACTTTGGCCATTCTAAACAATGGATGAGTAATTTAGCTAACATAAAATACAATATTGAGATAGAGAAAACTGTAAATGCAATCAATTTGTACAATTTTATCATAATAACAAAGAAAAGAAATATTGTAACATAAATCATGGTGGAATCTTCTAAACGAGTGTTTCTTAAATTAATTTGGTATACATGTACAATAAGCATAATGTTTTTACAAATTGTACAATGAAATAAGGAATAAAAAGAATTAGCTCATTCAACATTTTGATTAAATTATTACTGCACGTACAATGCACCATTATATCCATGTTATATATTATTATACAAACGGATCATTCAACAATTACGTCACACTCCGAGTGGAGGGGAGTCTTAGCTCGTATGACAGCTGTAATGGTAGGAAGGGGTCGAAGGGAATAAAGGCTACGGAACGTCACATTAAAGCCTCGGTTTACAGTGTTTATTTTCGCACTGGATCTGAAGAAAGCCTAATAACATAATATATATGATACAAGAGGGGAGGGGGTAATTCCATATGTCACGTAATATTGGAAGGAGTTTTAAATACTTCATGACAATGTGACGAAGGGGACGAAGAAATACTCGAATTTCGTGTGATGTAATTGTTAAATAACCCCGAAGTATATTTTGAGTGTTGAAAGAAGTGAAATTGAAATTCTGATAAATTACTTTTATTTTTGTTTTCAATTCGCATTATCTGTACATTGACGCAAATCTGCCATTCAGATCCGTAATATGCGAACGTACTTCCCATTAAATAACCATCTACAACGGTGGTAGGAATTGCTATACCTTAATCTTTTGCTCTTTCATACCGCTACCTACTGGACCATGACGACGCTCCCAAACCATACGATGTTTCTGCTTCATATATGCATTTACAACATTTAAGCTTATACCCATATCACCATCTGTACATTTGAGAATGTTTCAATAGAGATACTAACACTTGTATAGTCTCTTGTCGTTACAGCTTTACTTACTTTCTTGTTACTTCTTATTTCTTATAGTCAAGACATATACTTACATTTGATAAACCAAGCCGTGGTTGCGTCATCGTAAGTTTTGCGTAGTTGTTTGCATAAGTTCACATCATCTTCACCGTGATACCAAGCACATTGTTCGAAGCGACTTCTCAGAATGAATAAAATCTCATCATCTACCAACCTAGCGTTAAAAGGATAAAGATGAATTAAAATAGAGGCGCCACTTTGCAGATATAGTATAATTATTAATAACTACAAAAAAAAGGCCTGCTTTATCTATATATTTTTAATAATTCATGAAATTTAATTTACTTATCGCGTAAGAATTGACAATTTGCTTCTGTGAAACAGACCACATCGTCGGAGTAACATTCGTCAATGTTGGGCACACGGCGGTATTTCTGATGATACCATGGATATTTCTTTTGATTCGGCTCTACGAATTTTTCTGTGACCAAAACGTCCACTTAATTTCGAGCGCTCCGGACAATTAGCAACATAACCAAACAAATGATTAGATAATACCTCGGAAATAAGTGGCCGGTGCGTCGAACATGTAAAAGATATTGTTATATATTCTGACCAGAATATTCTCTTTCTCTGCCATTATGTGCTAGCGTGTTAATTAGAATTGCCAGCACAATAAATATCTCCTTTTTACACCGTTTTCATGCGCTGGTAATGATAATCCAACCAACCATGATGTAAGAAAACTGAACCGTTCACGAGAATGCGCGTGGTTCAAAGTAGCGTTTGCTCTTGGACCAATCAGAATTTGCCCGCAAATGCTATGAAGCGACAGGACCGTTCTTTTTAGTTGCACTGCTGAACCGGTGAGATAAGTGAAGTTGAAGTGAGACAAATATATGCTTTCTTACTTCAACTTATTGCACCAGTTTGGTAGCGCAGCTAAAAAGAACGGACCGAACATATCTTTTATGCGTGCCTGCTAAAGGATAGATTATGCTAGCTTCATGAAATATACTCGTTGAATATTTATGAATATTTAGTAAAAAACATCTATTTAGTTGAGCATTATATAGGTAAGTTATAACGATGTTAATTGACTGTGAAACATAAAAGTGAGGCAATCGTGACAACTGTTAATCTTTATACAATGTTTAAGTTGCTTTCCAGCAAGGAAACACAAATATATACTTACCTTTTATATCACAGTATGCGTGCATTACACACTCTCAATTTTTAATATTCTCGTAAGCACAGATGTTGTTAGCAAATAACAAATACGAACTATAACAATTTCCAAGCACTTATATACAATTTTATAAGTTTTTCTTTCAATGTAACTGTTCATTACTGTTACATTACAATTATATATTGATAGTGTTATATAACATCAATGTTACATGGATATAACATTTGTTATGTAACCTATTACCTACTAATTATAACATCATTGCCAGCTAATAATAAAACAATGTAACAGGTATATAAAACAGTTATAATTATGAAACAAAGTTACGTAACATTAATATCAATAGGATATAATATCCGTTATATTACGTATTATTTCTATATTATATAGCAATTATATTTGTTGGGTTTCATTGACCTTTATTTAAGGCTCGAGACGCGTGCAAAGCGTACGCGTCCCACGATATACAGTAAATGTACATAAAGCCGTGAGACGGTAAATAATTCGATATCGATTCAATATGCGGCGGTTTGCACGATATTCTCGATATCGTGGGAAGTGAAATTAGTTTCGGAAATATTTGTAAATAAGGATTACATTAGACCTCCCGTTTGACGTACCATCGATGGATTAAGTCTATATAACACGATGAAGTATAATGCAATAATTTTGCGATATTTTTATAATATTTCATAATGCCAAGTCGGCCGCCTAACTCGCTCGTCATCGTTTAATCCCCTTTTTATTTGGCATTTATGTGCTAATATTAATCGTCACAAAAGATACTTCTATAATCATCAGCCTCACGTACGATACGTATGTCAAAAATCGCTTTAATATTATCACAATGCAAAACGGCAAAATAGAACCGTCCTCGCCATTATCTCTTTTTAAATTAAACAATTTTTGTCCAAATTCTATTATTTTTTTTTTCAATGATATTGAATAGAAAAATTTGCAGAAAACGAACGAGTTAAGTGTCTCATTCTGTACATGAATATATTTATATATTTGGATATATATATATATATATGTATGTATGTATGTATGTATATGTATGTATATATGTATATATATGTATATAATAAATATATTTCATAAGATATTTTTATATTTTACATACGAAACTCTTATGATATAATATAATATAGAGCCACAGTGTAACAGAGTGACTGTGTTACACAAATATCAACTTTGATAAAGATTGCACGGGAAAACATGGCGATAATTGAATATATTTAACGGCATTGCAATAATATATTATCCCAAAAATGTATGTCCAAAAGGGAAATTAAATGTATATACAGTGTGAATCTCTCGTCGTGTTTCGCGATGTACGGATTAGTTTGTTTAAATCCCGCTGTTACGACACATCGCGAACGATCTCGTCGCGAAATAAGAAATAAATCCCACGCATTTGTGCGCGCGCGTTAATTATTGGCGGTCTAGAGATAAATGTAAACTTTGATTCCGTTTTGTTCGATAAGGATACAGTGTTCCAGCGGTTATCGATCTGACGATCTGAGTGATGAACGCGAGAGAGAAAGAGAGAGAGAGAGAGAAAAGTGAATCGGTAAAAAATATTCTAGGCAATACAGTAGTCTATGAAATATCACAAAAAGAAGTCTAGAAAAAACGTAGTAAAAAAGGATACGAAGGACAAGAAGAGTTATGCTGTACGAATGCAAATAGCTAAAACGTGTAAGATCGAGAGATTAAGTTAAGCGAGTTCTGAAGACTGAAGTTAGCACGAGCGTGCAAATAATACCGTAGAAATCATATTTTGCGTTACACGATAACAATTTGCTTCGTATTTTTGATCGACGATAACTTGATAAGTAGACTTACTTTTACTTCCACTCTATATTTTTCTCTAAAGTGTTACGGTTGTCTACCTTTAAGTTCGGTTTGTTCGATATAAATTCTAAGTTGCGACTTAGACGTGAGACAAGTACACCGTCGCATTTCAGAATGCGCGGCGAGGTGAGATGTGTGATTAAATATTTGAAGACAAGACGTTACGAAAAACCATGCACGAAGATGCATAGCTTGTTAAAGCCCACGGAAACACAAGCATGTGTATCCGAGGACTTCGGAATCAAAGAAGGATGCGTGGAAGATCTAAGAAGAATGGAGGATTCGATGAATTCAAGGACTCGCGGCGTGAAGGGCCTAAAATTCGAAAGAAGTCGCTTGCAAGTCCAAGGACTCATAACACGCTTCATAAATATAATAGTTTATTAGGTGTACAGATTAATTCGGTGCCTTTGCATTTAATGTCCTGTAACTTTGATTCAAATTAAAATTTTTTCCCCGTTCTATGGTGTTTGAAAGTGCCAGCCTTAATCTTTAAGAAACACTATAATAATTGAAAGCTTTGCCGATGTAAACTCAGAAAACAATAATTATCACGATGTTGTTTCTCATGCGGTTTATTCGCCAGATCCAGTCCCGTTGGATTGCCACCTATTTTCGTCGCTTCAACATCATCTGGCGGATATACATTTTAAAACAGTTGACGAGGTCCGAAAAAGCATTGACGACTTTATTGAGTCAAAAAAATGCCAAGTTTTTTCCGCGAGGGCATTCATCATCAGCTATCCGATAGATTGGGTGAAGTCATGGAAAATAATGGAAATTATTTCGAACATTAAACTTGTACTTGACTTTTTGTGAATGAACTTTGAATTTCGTGAAAAAGGGCACCGAATGAATCTGTACATCTAATACATCTTATTCTCGCGCCTGTCATCGTGAACAGGCGTTTGTTAAATAAGCCTGCCGCTCTGCCGCGCGAATTCTTCGCGTTACGATCCGATCGATCGTAACGAAGACGTAACAACCCGCGCTATCGATACAATTCTGTATTTCTAGCGGTTCTTCTTCTACCTACGTGATGTTTGATCGTTCGACTTTTGTTGAGTTTTACCCACCCGATGCTGTGATCCAATTTTGCACTCGGTTCGATATACGATAATAGCAGAAAATGCTTCTTCCGAAAGCAACAGCAATCACGTTTCTAATATATGTCGGCCCACAAAATCACCAGTCGTACTCTCGCGTATCGCAACACGGTTCGACCCTTTCATGCGAGGAAATGTGTCGTCATTCAATTCACTCAATTCAATGCGTCGCGTTCAATTCCGTCTAGCGATCAAAACAACTATGCTTCCTATTTTTTTCTTTTTTTCGAAAACTTATTAATTCTAAAATATATTTCTCAACGCGCCCATGATTTTTTTTTTAAATATAATCTGAACGAAGGACTCGCTTGCAATTCCGTATCTTCCGCGATCCCATTGAGAGCTCGCGGATTCCTCGAGATCAAGACTTGTTTTTAAATTGTCATGCGAAGCACATTCGAACACGTTCTCATGTGAAACCGAAGCGCACGAGAAAACTAGAGTTATATTTCTGTAACGGTCATGAAACAAATATAATCTCAACGAAAGACTACTGATTCGAACGACAAGTTTTCTTTGGAAAAACTCATTACGCTCGTTAATACGACAATGTAGATCATGATGTCGATCAATCGCGGACGTTTTTAAGTGAGAATCGAAGGAATCAATGCGGGGAGGGCGCAAATCCATTGTTCGTCGAACTTGTTTTCGTTACAAACCCACCAAACATAGTGACTCAATAATGATGTCTGCGACATCGTCTTCGACACGTCACTCGACATTCATAATACGTCATCATGTTGTTTGCTGGGAACAACGGCCTTCGACGAACGACAGAGTCGCCCGATTCCCTCATCGAGGCCTCCGGTTGAAGTTCAAGCGGCAAAATGGCCGGTCGCTTCCATCGCGATCATTTTCGTGCTGCCGTTAAATACGTTCGCGGTTGTCGCTAGCGACGCGGGTTTTGTTTTCAGATAGGACCGCCGTTGCTGCTTGCGCGAATGCCAAGCCTAAGCAACCTGCTCGTACTCAGCCTTGTTGATGTTGCTGGCCAGGCAGCAGGCCAAGAAGACGCCCACCAGTGGGAAGAAGGCCACGCCGATCGCCGTGCCGGCTACCAGACCGATGTTGGCGTTCAGGAAGTCCAACACGCGATTGTAACATCCCTGAAGAGAACGTTCCTTCTTGAAATTTTTGCCTTACGATCAGAGCCAAAGGACTCTCGCCTTTTTTTAAGGGGATGCCAAGGTCGATGACGAATCTGATAAAATTTTATATAAACCAGGGATATACTGAAATTTTTTGCAAGCTTTTCGCATCTTTTCAAGCATCTAAATTTAACTGAAAAATGATAGAAATGTTCTTTAAAATTGTCCTGTTCGGAACATTGACACACTTGGTATGCTGCAAGCTGCAGGATTTCTGCATCAGGTTAATATCTACTCTAACTGACAGCTAGATACGTCAATTTTGATATTTTTAATCGTTCTCGTTATATGTTTATCAGGTCCTATGCTAATAACGTGTCATGACTATAGACCCGAATTATTGCGACACAAACTTTTAACATTAGAGAAAAGACGAATATTCTTTGACTCGATTTTTGTATTTAACTTACGTAACCGTAATATTGTATGCTCGGAAATTCTAAAGTTCATTGGCTCGCGTGTTTCTGCCAGAACGCAATGTGCGCTTCTAATATCTTTCACGTCGAATTTCGCCGAACTATTTATGGAAAACAATTGTATCAAGAATAGAATGTGTATATTTATAGAATGCATTTCAGTCAATGAATATATTCCAAGTCCATTGATTACTTTTTATAAGCCTCCTTGTAACTTCTTTTTACTGTTATAATATTGTTGTGAAATTTGTTGTAATCGTTATTATTTCGTCTTCGGCGATAAGTTATATTCGCTTCTTTCGCATACACCAAAGGGTATTAACCCGTAATAAAAAGTAAATAAATAAATATTGAACAATGTTCCAGTTCAACTTTCACCGCGTAAAAACATTTCCAATTCTAAGAAAACTTTGCCGAGGAAGAAGTCAGTATTTTGCTGACAAAGTTCTCAAGTATGGCATCTCCTTAATGCGGCCGGACCCGAAAAGGATCGAGAATCGATAGCTTGACTCTCGTCCCCTCGTAATATCGAGATCGTCAAGATGTCACCAATGCGTACCTCGGTGAAGATTTGATCGACGTTGTTCGGATCGCACTTGGACACCTTGCAGCAGGACTGAGGGATCTCCTTCGGCGGATACATGCGGAGCCAATCGGCGTAGCCGCGATTGCCGCAACAATGCAACTGCAATTGACATTCATCGGTTTGGTCGAAGACGCGATTTTGCCGCGAGATCTCGCGAGGAGATCGGCACGTCTTAAATTATAGTTCCCCGTCTTTGGTCCAGTCGGCGAAATTACATTTTGTATCGACGCATTCTCTCGTTCGGACGATCGGGACTCGTCGGACGAGTACGAGTGGAAACGCCGAGTCGAGATACTTACGGTCGACTGCATCGAGTCGATGTGACCACTCATGGCGTCATTGTCCTGCCCAGGCCTGTAGGCGGCCATGCTCTGGTTCAGACTTTGGTCGAATCCTTCGTTCAGGCTCGTACGGTAAGCATACACCGATGCGCCCGCGCCAAGCTCCAGCAATGCCACGACGGCCAAGAACGCGCCGTACTGGACACCGAAAAGGAACGATTAATCTCTTCGCAGGACGTCGAAAGGAAGAAGTTTCGCAAGCTACGCTAAGGAGAGACGAAGACAGACTCGGAGACTTTTTTGAGTACCTAATAAGCAAAACGTTTGCAGTATGCCGGCAGATTCGATTCAGAATATATCGTGGCGGATCTCGTGTCGTCTCTGTCGACAGAGTCTGCCGACATAATCTGACAGCGGACTAACGGCAGAAACCGGATCTTCGGTATATTCGATTCAGTTATATTCAAATGGCGACGAAACGACAGATCCTATACTCGGTTTCTGCCGTCAATCTATCATCGTACTCTGCCAGCAGATCCTGTCGTATTTCTGCTGACAAGCTGCCGTGAAAATTCACACGGCAGGTACCGCGTGTAAAATCTGTTTCTGCAGGCTTAGCTGTCTGAGATATGCGTTCGCTAGAGAAACCTGCGATCAGATGAGCAGGAAAATCGTTGGACGCTCGACTTATCCTAACTAGGAAGCTCAGTTTTGTTCCGGGCCTACCAGGTATAACAGAGCTGGATGGCCGCGCGCGGTGCAGCAACACGCGAGCGTCGCCGCGAGTGCCAATACCGAGCCTAAGCTCGAGAGGGCCAAGAGAGCCGCGCTGCTGCCCTCCGCGCTCAGGTTCACGTAATCCCGCAGTTGGATGCGCATCCATATGCCGATACACAGCATCAGCATCCCCGACACCTGTAACGGAACGATCGCGGCGTTACATTCGTCACATAATGAAACGTAACATTCGCGAGAGAGACGGTTCGAGGGATGAGATCGATAACGTCGAGAAGCCGACGTGGAAGTTTTATTTATCAGCGACCGTTGCGACTCTCTCGTTAACAACGTCCGCGCCCCGGCCGAAGTACACCGTGAGAAAAATACTTGATATTTGTAATCATTATAAATAAAAGAATTATAGTCAAGAGATGCATTTTGTCTCGTTTTACTACAGTGTCATTGATAATAACCTTACACGCGTATTCCTACCACGATTTTTCTGACTAAAACCATGAAAGGGATATTGAAAGTAACTAAAGTAATTTCTCCCAGTGTGTGGAGGCGATAACGGTGCGCACGAACACGTGTGTGTGGAAGAAGCGTTGTCGGGAGCGATAAACGGTATGCATGCACGTGCACGTATAACAGTGTGGCATGCAGATAAGTCTTCATCAACGCGCTCGGTAATGCTGAATCGCGTGACTCGAGGGTTCAAGGAGAAGCAACGCACAATAACATGGACATGAACGACCGCTCCGTGCGAATCGCAGGCATTGATTTGACAACTCGAGCTAGGCTGGAAGGTATGTCGGAGCGATCGTCGCCCGAGTGGACCTCATACTCAAGGTCACATACGCAATCACCACCTAGCCGGCCGTACACCCCCTGCTCCAATTAGCCGACCTGATTCGGAATAATAAAGGACGGTGTTTTACCGTGACGCCATTATCGCGTGTATCGTTCCAATGAAATCAAGCATATCCGATGCTCGTGACGTTGTGAGCGATTGCGCAACAGTTGGCTAATACAGGTAAGGTGCGCGCCGTGAGGGCCTCCCGTGAACAACGTAAGGGGCTCGTGTCCTCTTTCTCTCTCTATCTCGCTTACCCAGAAGACGAAGTTGAACAGCATCAGCAAGGTTTTCATGCAGGTCATGGTGGCGACGGTCTCCAGCCGCTTGGTCATCTCGACTATATCCGCTTCGGACGCTCGGCTTCGTTCGCTGATAAAAACGGGAACCCTCTACCCGGGCTCTGCAACGATATTACGCACTAGTGGCTCTCACTTTGGCGACGCGATCGATTTGCAACAGGATACCGAGTAATACTTACGTGTTGCGTGCGTGGCTCTTGCCCCTCCAATCGGTGCATGCGCGCTACCCCGGAGCGGCACCATGGCGCGATGTGGTGGGAACTTCCTTTATCGGAGCGGATTCTCCACGTACGGCCGGCGAGCGTCGTGTCGCGGCCGACGCGAAAATGTCAGACGGAGACGCCCGAAAGTTCTCCCAGGGGTCTTCCTCGGTTTCTTCGGAGGCTTCGTAGGACCGGAAGATCGAATAGCTATGATAGCGAACGGCGTCCATCTTCGACGCCCAAGCGGCGTAGGGAAAAACGGGGGGTGGGAAAAACTCAGCATTGCATCCGTTTCGTTTTGAAGCGAGAAGAGGAAAAATATAGACGGATAAATAAATAAATAAACAGAGAGACGCAAATCGTTTCTAACCTCGGCTCTCGATCGAAGTCCGAGGAATTAGGTTGAATTAACAAGCGAATAAATTGCAAGCGGAAATATGAGCTATCGCGAGTATACTATTATGTAATACGGCGAGTTTTGTTCTTATTGGTGAACGAAATTCGTCACATCGTTCCGTAGAATTTATATCGAAAAACAGGCCGAAACGCCAACACGTGAATGTTTATCTTCGACGGACTTTATTTTTACTGCTCGTGCGGCGGGCTAGCGGCGACGTCGAAGCTGTTGCTGTAATTCAGGAGGACCCCCGGCCATACGACGTTGTTTTCACCGACGATCGGCGCCTTCCGCGCGTTCCTGGACGACCGCCTGGTCTTCCGGAACGACCGGGGCCTCTTCATCCTCTCGTGATCCTTGGAACCGTCCTCGCGATCTTTTACCTCCCTCCACGTCTTAGGATCCGGAGGCTCCACTTCCGGATTGTCCACGTTGCTATTATTCTCTCGTTGTTCTCCGCCTCTTCCTCGATCGCCCGGATCGATCGGGCAGGAAAGTCGCGAGGTGTTCGTCAGACTCAGGTCGATCAGTTTGGTCAAATCTACGATCGGCCAGGCGTTCCGCGTCACCCGGTCCGTTTTCGTCTCGAGGACGGTGTCGAGGGCGGTGCTGTTGCTCAGATAATTGTTGTTGCAAGCGTCCTCGACGACCGGCTTATTGACCAAAAGATCAGTGAGCAAACTGGAGTCCCACTCCACCAGCTCCTCACTACTGATGGACACCCTGTCCACGTCGCGACCCCCGACCTCCCTCCTGTCGTTCCTGATGTCGCCGATGGTCTTAAAATAAATGCTATGGTCGTACCGGTAAGTCTCCAGACAGTTGCTGTCCAACTCGCTGCTCGACTGATAGTTGAAAGTGCCGCAGCAGTTGATCCTGGTCTCCTCCGGCCGCGCTTTCCGCCGGGACCACTCGGTATCGCAGAACCGTGACGTACAGGTCGTCTCGTCGACGCTCGGCTTCCGGCTGGACACGTTCCACGATGAGTCTCGATGATGCTCTTGCGGCCGGTCCTTCGACTGATCTTTGGACCATCTCTGCGACCGTAGACGATTGTAACCGCGGACGAAGACCGTCCACCGTTCGATCCTCTGGATCATGTACTCCGTCTCCTCGCTCCACCACTCTGACAAACCCCTTTGGACCACCGTCTCCTTGCCCTCCGCCACGGCAGCCATCCTGATGGAAGTTCGTCGTGGGATCGCTCGTGGTAACGCTACCGACGGACGTGATTTCTCGAGTTGGAGGAGCGATTCCGCACCGGGGGATGAACCTGGACTGATTTATAGAATTGGTAGGAAGCACCACAAATGCAGAAGCCATTGGGGATCGCGAGTCCGTGGCCGTGACCTCGTGCGACGGTGCTTTCTTACCGTATTATAGCAGGTATTCGAAGACACTGCGCGTCTCTTCTTCCCTCTCTGCCCCTCTCACCGGTCACTTTGGCACTCTGGTGAACTGAGACGACAAATCGAAGCTGCGTTACTCGCCAACGTACTTTGCTTTCGCGCGGCCGGATGATTACCAATTGCGCCAATTGCCATTCGCTGACACGCCAATCCACCCTGATCCGCCTTGATCGAATGATCGAGGGAAGCTGCTGCTATAAATACGTGAAACTCGTAGCGTAAAGGTGGTTTAACAAACGGACACATTCCCGCGCCCGTCGTTATTTATAAACGCCCGTTTCGCGGGGCGCCTCTCTTTTTCGCTGGAGGACTTTAATGTCTGACTTTAGCCGGCCGCTCGGAAAGGAAATAGAAGAGCCAAGACGTGACATCGGTAATGCGTTTAGCCGGCTGGCTGCCAATCATCGGCGGCGGCATCGTGGAATATTGAGCGAGCGGCGAGGGCGGCTTTTCCTTCGGCAGCGAAGGAAGAAAATTGTTTATCAGTACGGTGGCAGTACGATGGTGGGCGAATTAAAATTCAACGCCCCACCCGCGACTTCGGCCGCTGCCGGGGCTGAACGAAGGCGGCCGCGTATAAAAAGCCACATGCGGACAATGCACACCGTACACTTCACCGTTGGTTCCAGCAGGCATAGGTAAGCACATCTCAGTGTTCCTCCGAAGCGAAAAGTCTCCACGAGATCCCCAGCACATCAGCGAATAACCCTCGACGACCCGCCGTTTCCAGTGTATTTCGCGTCCCGCCAATCTCGCTTCTCACATTCCGCTCGGACGAAGCAGCTCGAACGACGTCCAGGAAATAATCGCTCGCGAGGAATAATTATCGTGAGGGTCTTAGCAGGATGGCCGAATTATCGGTTCGAGATTTTTTATGCCTTAAGTCTATGGCCCATATTCTGAATTTACTTTTATCGATGAAAGTGCTTTAGCTTCTCAGCGAATCAAGTGGTTTCTAAGCCACTTTTAGAGGCACTTTTATCGATAAAGGTAAATTCAAAATATGGACACTATGTCTTTAAATAACACACAATGACTGTCTTGTGTCTTAAACTAAGCAACCGTTCTATTTGTGACTAATGACATATCGTATGTGTATAATAAAAAAAGGCAAATAAAAATTTAAATAAAAATCGAGGACATCAAACATCGTCTTAAAAGTATAAGTCAGCCATTCTGCTAAGGCTGTTACTCTCATATGCCTATATTCTGAATTTGTTTTCAATGATAAAAGTACTTCTGAAAGTAGCTTAGAGATCATCTGACTGGGAAGCCACACTTAAAGCACTTTTATCGATAAAAGAACTTAGAATACGAGCTACCATTGCACAATCAAGGCGGATCCCTCGTCATTCCGTTGGCCCTCATTGCACGTTGCAAATTTCCAGCAAGAGAATATGTAATTTCTATTAACGAGGACGGAACGAGTTTACCTATTTGCTCAGAATATTCACGAAGAGTATAGTTCTGCGATTACATCGGACGGACTAATTAGAAGTAATAAACCCGGGGGGTAGCCATTAGAATCGGTTAGAGCCCGGCTCAGCCCGGTAACGTTCGTTATTCAATATTTGCTGCATTTTTATGGTTGCAGAGATGAATTTAACCCTCACGTTGGCTTGCACGATCGCGGTCATGTCGCTGTTCTGTGGAAGATGTAAAGCAGCCCCGGGAGGGTTAATCACCAGCGTCCGCCGCAACCTGGAGAACCATCCACATGTTCACGGGTAACTACGAATATTCCACCGTCGATTTACTTCGTGAATTCTCTAATGTACGCGACAAATCGTTTCACAAGAACAATTGTGAAATTAAGAGCAAAATTAATTAATTATTTCTGCCTCGAGGAAAAACGGGAACTTTAGAGCCTTAGGATCTCAACAGAATGGTTGACTTATAATTTTAAAACAATGTTTTATGCCCTAAATCTTTATTTAAATTATTTGTTTACCTATTTTTATTATATAACAGTTTATCATCAATCACAAGCAGAATGGCTTTTCAATTTAAGACTCAAGACACAAGACAGTCATTGTGCATTACTTAAAGACAAAAACTATGCTAAAACATTGAATTTCGAATCAACAAATCAGCTATTCTGCTAAGATCCATAAGGAACGAAGATCTATTTTTCAAGCTGGCGGCTGAGAATTCGCTTTTGTTGTGATATTTCGCTCGGTTTTTCACAGGTATGCAGTGGAGGGTCTCATGAGGGACCTCGTGGAAGACCTCATCGGCGAGGACGAGGAGGATCTGCGGCTGAGCAAGCGCCAGCACCTGGGCGATTACGATCACATGAGATTCGGCAAGCGTACCAACGACGACGACGAGTACGGGCGCTCGCGATTCAGCAGAAACACCGAGTGAAACACCGCCGCCGGATCCTCCTAGATCGTAGACGTGATCGCGCCACTTGCGTTTCGCTCGCGCTGGCGTATTCACCGTGCGTGCGCGTTCGTGCGAGATGTAGATAGAATATATTTTACATTGCAGCCACTACGACTACACTGTGTCTTGTTATTCCTCACCTCCTCCAGTTCTGTTCGCGCGTTTTTGACCCCGCCGCAAAATGATCCGCAGCTTCGAAACAATGTTCTGTTCATCCTCGACTATATTTTCTCTCATTTCCACGAATAAAGAGAAAAGAAAAATTGCACTTGCGTGTTCACATGCGCTTTCTCATTGACTCCAGTTTCTCCGAGACGCTTCGACAGACCATTTACCGATCGTTAAACGGCACTCCGCTGCTCCTTAGTCCGTCATCATCACCTCGTACAGCTTACCCCTCTTCATCTTCAACTCTGCTATTCTCCGATGAAGATCCATGTCGTCGTCCAGGAACATGCGGTATCCGCCACGATTCTCCAAAGCGTGAAGACTATAGCCGACGGTGCGGCGATTCAACAGCCACGGTTCCGGCGGCGGTAATAGCGGCGGCGGTGCCGGCGGTCTCGGAGGGTGAGGTGACCGATAATCGCTGTCCGTGGTGGTGCGATAGTCCATGCAGCGAATCGCCATCGGGTCCATCAGCAAGTCCGCCAATTGCAACTCTTCCTCGTAATCCTTTCTGGAAAGAAGATCACGTGTCATCGACACTTTAATTATTAATAAATTATTCAATGTACTCTCTCAGGGAAGAGACGCGTACTCCGCCGCAGCGAGCGATTGCAACGTGAGTAAGCTGCGCCGTGGATGGGTAATCGACTTATACTCGTCTCGCAGTTCGATCTGCGACAACATGGCGTGTGTCTCCGAGACACCCATTCTCTCGTCGTCGGGCCCGATTCTTCGGTACGACGACTCGTGAAGGTTTCCCTTCGGCGGAAACATGCCTTTGTTGTCTCTGGGCTCCGCCAAAGTTTTTATCTGCCTGCACAGAGGAAAAGATTTCGTTCGATTTAACAAAATTCCTTCAATTGAAACAAATTCGTCCCTTGCAATAGAGCAAACAAACGAATGTTTCATTCAACAAACAGGATTGTTTGTTTTCTCAAGCAATATCTTTGCGTCAAATAACATATTTCTTTTTCATCCAAATATCACAATGGTTGTCACGAAAGTTAAATTATTTGAAAGAAGTAACACTATGTCAGGAAAATATTAAGGATTTTCTTTCAATGGAACAATATTTAATATATAATGAAATACATTTTTTTTTTATTGAGAACCGAATATTATTTCTTTTAAATAATACTGTCTTTTCTATCAAACAACATGGTTTACTCTAATGAAACATTTTCATTCAAACAAAACATTTGATATTAAATTATATTATTTTTATATTAAACAAACTGAAGAATCAAACAAACACGTTTAAATTCAAAGAAACTCTATTCTTTGTGTGATTGGTTTAAATGATATAATGAATGGGAAGTAAATCTGCATGGTATTAATTAAACAACAATTAATATAATACATTTCTATTTATTAATCAATGCACACACAAAGAATTCTAAATATGTAACCAAGAGAACTATTCTTACTTCACTATGTGAGGTAAGAATTAATATAATTGATAAATAGTTTGCAATAATTAATGGTTTACTACAAATTCACTCCTTCAGTTATTCTTCCGACGATGATAAAGATCTATTGTACAGCCATTTTGTTTCTTAAGTAGCACTGCACTAACTATTTTACAATACAAACGCCAGAAGTACTTTACAATCGCTTATAATCGCGTCGAATAAATGAAATACGAAATAATACGACATTCTGATCGAATGCGTGAAATAAGCGCGTTGCTATGATTAACAAACACCTGGTGTCACCTGCGATAACTACTTCTACCCGTATCCACGTTGAATACATACGCGATATACTTGTGTGTATATTTCCGTCACGATTTATTTACACAAACGGTACATTTCTATTATAGGATATCTTTAAGTAATCCGAAGTATAAAATAAAAAATAATTCAAAGCATCAGATTATCATAGTTCCTAAAATATCGTCGTGTGTTATTTTGACTGCTGAATATTTGACCCTGATTTGCTGAATATTTCTCTCTGACTTATTCGAATAAATGATCTTAAGTTAAGCAACCAGTGAGAAATGTAGACTAATAATAAGTAGGAGAGTTCAACTCAATATTTACCAATCGTGGATCTTGACTTTATCATCATATATCGCTGGAGAGTGAAATACGATAGGTTCCAGATCCTCGTTTGCGTTATCATAAGGCGGGAAGATGGGCTGTAATAAGCATTTGTACAAAAATTAAATGTCGAACATTAATAAGTCCCTGTTTGCCTTACGTTTATCCGATTTTTCTTCGACATTTTGTAATTTCTTATGTGTGTATTTATTTTAGGAAAATTCAAAGCGAACCAAAGAGTACTAATCGTTAATATAATTCGATTAGATAATTCCCGCATCAAAAATTCACAATCTAATAGTTTAAAGAGCTGCTTTCTATCGCGTCATTTTCTAATATTACACGAAGATAGCGTCATATCACCAGCGATGAAACAAAGTTCATGACATTGTTAGAGAAGTAAAAGATTCTAGTCTGACGATATGGGATGCGAGATAAAAGAATTAGATGTAAAAGAACTACAAAGAAAAATTCTGTGCAAGTGTCAAAAAGCAGAGTTCTTGGCTCCTTGCTACGAAGAAGAGGATGTATGTCAAGAAGAAGACATAGAAGATATAAAGGCACTCTCAATGAAAGATGATAAAATTGTAGAAGAGGAACTGCCATTCGAAGAAATATTAGCCGATAAACGTCGCAAATACACCGCTAAGGAGGAGTTTATCTATCTGTTGTACAATGATATACTTCTGGCGTTTGTTACCAAGTAATCGAGTTGTTTTAATATAAAAGAATTATTATTGTTATATCATTGGTCCAATCTGATTGATATAGATGGGAAGGCCACTTCCTGCGAAAGAAACCATCCACGATACATAAAGACGATGTCGAAATCGACGACAACGATATCGGCGAAGGTGAGGAGATAGATGATCATTTCGTTAGCGATACTTCGCTCATTAAAGAAGGAAAGGACGAAGGAGAAGAAGAGGCTCACGTACTATCTTGGAGGCTTTCATTGCCTGACGAATTTGCCGACATCAATTTCTACAATGGCAATTCTTATTCTGGTCGCATCAGCAGGAAGATGATGGAGGGTGAAGGAACCTACAAATGGCATGACGGTGTCCGATATAAGGTGTCGACGAATATATACACCTAAATTAATATACAAAGTGTCCCAGACTAACAGAGACAAACTTCGTGAGGGCATAGAATGGATTAAGGTGAACAGAAAAAATCCTCTATTATTTTGCGTGTTTGCATGATAAAATACTTTTTTGTTCACTTTAATCTGTTTCTCGCCCTCACGAAGTTTATTGATTTGGGATACACTGTACAATACAGTTAGCTGATACAAATCATCAGCTTGGAATTAGTATAAGATGAATGCAAGTTTACCGTATAGGGTCAATTCGAACAAAATCGGATTCAAGGAAGAGGTCTTTTGGGATGGACCGATGATCGTTGGTACGAAGGCGACTTCGTGGACGGCCTTCGTCATGGCCAAGGTATCCTGATAGACAAGAAGCACAGTCGTGTGCATATCGGTCAATGGCATACGGATACGCATAAAAAAGTGTAAGAAAAGATAACGGAAGGAGTACTTATCGTTATAATGCGCAGACATGTCCATATCTGTCGAGACACAATCTGTTACGTGCAAAAGAAATAAACTTGTAATGATAAATAATATCAGCTAACAAATAGATCTCTGTTTTAACGTCGTCTTATACAGCGTCCGAATAGTACACTCTTGTTTCACACTTGCCGCGAAAAGTATCGGCACCCGAAAGTGTAGCACAGTGCAACTTGCGATAGCATAGGCAGTATATTGGATTAGGTTAGGCCGGCCAATCGAATCTCCGGGCAAGCACGACGATCGACCAACTGCAGTGCCGCCGCTACCCACTCGTTAGACGGCGATTGGCGAACGGACATGGTGATGGGTGCCAATCGGAGCTGCTCGGTGTCGGCCGTGCTAGCAGAAGGATTTCAATATTGACGCGCATTTGACGCTCTCGCGGCCGTCGTCAAAGTGCGCGAGAGCGGTGTTATTCGCGAGTGCAGAAGAATCGCCTCGATTCAGTGGCAAGCGGGACGCAGCTTATCGACGATTACTGACCGACGAGGGACGGCGATGTCGGACGCGATGGTGGACGAACGGTAATTCGCACAATTGTCAATAATTAGCGTATAGATACCGGGGACGTATCGCAGCTCCCCGAAATCCACGACTCGCTGCACTTCTGGCCGCGCCAAGTCACGGCCTCCCTGGGAAATGTTCACGGGAGTCGCCGATCGACTTGACGTTTTCGTTCATCTCCCACCCGCGCCCGAAACGCGAATCCTGCCGATTTCATCAGTGATACCTGCACTTTTATTCGTCGGCAATGTATATATCTTGCACGAACTTGTCATTAATTTGTCATTAATTATTTTGCTCTTGTTCTGATTTCTTCCCACAATTACTTTGTAAGTATTTTACTTGGTTGAGATTGTTGAACAGAAAATTCGCGTATGGCTGATTAGAAGATAAGAGACAGGTGTATCTGTCAACTTGTTCAATGAGCCTGGGTGAAAGTGTGTGTGTGTTTATATATGTGTGTCTGTATATATATGGATGATCATATGTTATCTTATAAAACCCTAAAGTTGAGAATAATGCTTTGATTTATATGTAATTTTGTAGGAGAACAAGTTTATTGTAAGATTTATTGCCTTTGTCACATCCAAAATTAAGAGTTATATATATATATATATGTGTATGTGAGTGTATGTGTCTGTGTATATAATAATGGTTTTAATGCTTGCAATAATTTTTACAGAGTGACTGATGAGATTGAGGCATTAAAAGCAATCCTATTGGACAATGAGCTCAATATCAAGGAGAATGACAGGTATATATATATATAATATTATATATATATTAGAGACCTTCATATCTTTATTTCCTGGTAATTTTGAAACAAGATAACTATAAATTGCAGTAATTATCATTTAACCTAGATTTTTGATAGAGTTATAAAAAATATTGTGTCATCTAAATTTTTTATCAAAAAGAATTATTCATGTATATTTATATTCTGAATTTTTTAGCAGTCTCAAAATATAAAACTCTAATCTTATATGATTTATATGTAAAATTCAACTGGGACTTGCTTTCAAGAATATATTCAGGTTACTTGTAAAGGCGTCATATTTCCAAACAGGTCACTTGCAATATTAACATACTCTTTCCCTTTGCTGCTAGCTAATTCATGTTTCCACAGAGGAGAACCAGAGTACATCGAGACGATACTGTTTCCTTCAACGGGTGAAGACTCCCAATCACAGTATGTCTGTGTGACACTGGTGGTGCGATTACTTTCGGGTTACCCAGATGTCTCGCCAGCTATCAATCTTCGAAACCCAAGAGGTTTAGATGAGAACACGGTGAGGTTAATGCAGTCTGATGCAGAAGCCAAATGCAAAGACTTTATAGGCCAACCAGTTATGTTTGAATTGATCGAGGTAAGGAATTATCCTATTGGCATTCCTTCTTTAACAACTATTTAATAAGTGATTATATTGATATTAATATGATATAAAGCACATATAATAATAATAATATTTCAGTTAGTACGAGAACACTTGACGAGGAGCAATCTTCCTACTGATCAGTGTGCCGTTTGCTTGTACGGCTTCCGGGAAGGGGACGAATTCACGAAGACGGAATGCTATCACTACTTTCACTCCCACTGTTTGGCGGCGCATGTCGCCGCTGCCGAGAAATACTATAGGGAAGAGCAAGAGAAACTACCGCAGTGGCAACAGGATACTACGAATAAGTTTCAGGTGCGTTCATGTTACAATTGTTTAAATGAAACCCGCTTAATGTAATTGTTGAATACTATCTTTTGTATGGACTGCTCGAATATGTTGTAACGAATATATAACAAGATGCACATTTTACGATTATTCCTTAGGCTATATGTCCCGTTTGCCGGGAGTCGATCAATTGCGACGTCGAGAGCTTGTGGTCGGCACCACCGCCGATCGACGTCGAAGCCGCCACGGACTTCTCCGTCACCGCCGAGCTGAGGGAACTGCAGAAACAAATGGCGGCTCTGTATCTGCGCCAGCAACAGCGGGGCGGTATAATCGATTTGGAGGCCGAGGGCGTGAAGATGTTGGTGAGAACGGAGGACGATCCTGCCGCTGCTACGCTGGAAGTGAACAGCCCGCCTGGTACGAGCCTGAACGCATATTCTAACACCGCCGTGCAGCCGGTCACTCAAGTGGTAAGTCGATGTTTTACGGCAGTGCACGATTGCACGTTCCCCGTCCTTTCACTTTTAATTAATGTGTACCATAGATTTTAAGATTACATTTGCATTGATAATTCACGTATTGTCTGCGCGTGTACGGACTTTTTTCATGTTGATACATACGTGAGCTATGTAACTATGTAAACTATGTAAAATATAAGTTGCATCGTGCAAAAAGAAATGGTAAATGAATAGCCTAAATTAGTTTAAACTATAAAATAGTTCACGTATCTGACTTTGGTGTTAGATATTTATTCGTTTCAGCTTGAACGCCAAGAAGGGACTTGGTTTACAATATTTACTTTAACTACACTCATTCATCCGTACTTTTGTATATTACTTCACTAATTAAAATTCAATTCTCATAAATATCACTGCATCGAACATTACTTCTCTTATTATTTCTATCCTATTCAATCTATCACAGCTTTTTATATCTAATCACCGATTCTTATCTACTCTTATTTATTTCCTACTTAATTTCTGCACTAATCCCCAACCATTTATTATTCCACCTTATCTCTTTGCCTTATCTCTTCGCTTTTCGTCTTATTTTCCTTTCCTATGTCACTAGCTTTATGTTTTTCTTTTTTTCCCTTCTTTCAACTCCACTTCTTTTCTCTCTTTCCATAGCTTTCCTCTAACTCATTTCATATCTTATTCTATTTTACGTCCTTATCACTAACTATTTCTTCAAACCATTCTCGTACCTTATAACATTCTTCTACATAAAATTTTGGTGTTAATTATGACAATATTAAAAATTTTAAAAATTGATATATATACACACATTGAGATAACATAGAAATTTTACCATTTAAATTCATCTATGGACTTTTAAACAGGGAAAAAGGCAGTGTTCCTTGGTTCGTGATTCCAATAAGCACAATGTACATAATATTTATTTTCTTTTTTTATCGGTGAAATCGAGTTCGCCAAACTTATTATTGATTTTTCGTGGCATCGTAAATACTAAAATTGTGCCCTGTATTTAAACTAAATTTCATCAATTTTGAATAGACTATATTATATTAAATTAGATATAATCCACTTTATGCATATTCAAAAAATAACTGTAGTGAATAAAAAGTATACGTATCAGTCACGTTGCAACACTTTTTTTCAATGAGCTTCGCAACGTATCCCGTATCCAGTAGGAAAATGTATCTCCCGAGGATTACTAAAAAACGAATTCTTTTATTGGACGCGGGATACGTTCCGAAGCTTGTATAAAAAAAAGTATTGCAACCAATCCATGATAAGTCCAGTGATTAACTGTACGCTATTAATATACAAATGCTACCATTCAAGTTTATCTGTGAGCTTTTACAACAGAAACAAAATATAAAAATCAAACTTACGTAATGTAAGAAGAAGACGAGCCATTTCAACCGTCCATAAATTACTTATTATCTACATAAATAACATATTATATATAATTTATATATAGCTACACAGTTATAGTTAGTTATAGTACATATAGTTTATAGTTTGTCCATACGTAGACCTAGATTATGGGCCATGACGTGGAGAAAAACGTAAGCAGTAAGGCTTGAGCCGCAGTGAAATTGGCCAATCAATCGACACACACACACACAAATCGATCATTCTTCGACTGTAAGGAAAATAACCGACTATGATTGGTCAGTTTTCTCAGGTCTTACCGCCTACATTTTTGTGTGTCTATTGTATTTTACGCGTAAACGCCTTTTAACACTCGGTCCCCTCGATATCGGAAATATTGAAGCAACGTTTTCTTTTTCCACTTCTGCTGTCGCAGCACTCCAAGCAGAGCTCGCATCAGGCGCAGAACCATCACACCCAATACCAATCCCGCCAGGTTCATCACAATAATCACGGGCACAACAACCACGGCAACCGGCACCGCGGTCGCGGTCGTGCCCACTACCGGCGTCACTTTGATAGAGTCAGACAGGCGGAATCTACTCCCAGATGACAATGGGCTCGAGACAAGCTCGCCGCCGCCGTCGTCTGGTCGTCCCTCGCTCCTTCGCTAAGTGTATACAATATTCTGATTAGCATCAGTAGCGTAATCTTCGGTGTAATATACGGTGACTGTCTATCCTTGAGTAGTCTCACCGCGATAAATTTATAGGTGTCGTTGTTCGGCAGCGTCCCCGTCGTCGTCGCGACTATGGCGTACGTGACGACGGGACGCGTGGCGATCTCCCGTCTGGACTGTCTACGTAGACCGAAGCCGTGGTGCTCTTTCGAACGATCCGCAATACGTACAAAGTAGTTGATATCGTTTCGCCTTAGTTCCTTTTTCTCATTCTTTACCCTTCCACTCACGGACGATCTCGTGACGTTTAGATTCTCGTTCGCATTTGATTCGCCTCGTTTCTCCCGTGACTGCGGAATCTATATGTTGATTTGTCTGAAGCGAGATGAAAGTACTCTTGGGCTTGATTGCTAATGCACTAAAATAGATGTTTGATTTCGACCTTGGCGAGTCCAGGCCCAGAGAGTGTGATGTTTTATAATTTATCCGGTTATTATCTGATACTACTGCCAAGCTGAGGGAGGGCTGTTGTCAGCTTAAAGTAAGATTAATCGATTAAAGAGTTGGTTACATAGCTTTGAACAATAGAATTCACGGCAGGATTCTTCAGCTTGCCATCGAGGAAACTACTCGAAATGAGTCGCGATTTCTCAGTCGATCGGAAAGAGAGAGAGAGAGAGAGAGAGAGAGAGAGAGAGAGAGACGAGGGGATTCGAATGTCGCATCAATTTTGTATTCACTGCCGAGAATCCACACTCCAATTAATCTGCGATGATTATCTTTTTTTGATCTTGCCGTGCTCTTGCGCGCGATGCGTCGATGATGCGTGCGGACGGGCGCTTAAATTCACGACTCTTCAAGCGCACGCAATCAGACGGCAATATTGAAAAAAGCATAATGGTGCGAATACTTCGCGACTTACCCAGACTCGTGTGACAGTGAGCTTTACGAGAAAAACTGTGCAATCAAAAGCCCCATCGAAATGAAGACATTTTATACGTTCGTATAAAATTAACGTTAATCAAAATTAACAGACACCATTTATTACGTTTAGCGTACAATGTTGCGTGACGCGCCTCTGATTATTGTAGTCGGCACAGCGCCGGCGAGTTCAGATTTTCGTGCTGTACGAATAATAGATACTGTATGCAATTGTAGAAGCGCGTCGCATCTGTATATGACGCGCGTTTTTTCGCATCTATAGCGTCGCGGAAGATCGAACTCGTCGGGCTTACGTCGGTTTCAATTCCCGTTTAACAGTCGTACGAATAATCAGTAACGAAAGTATATGCGGAGTGTTCTAAATGTCGTTTTCCCGATATTATATTTACCAGAAAGTGTGTTATATTCCCGACACGCGCGTCCCTTTTTTATTTTAATCGTCAAATTTTATTAAAGTCAAGATTAAGAAATTTCACGTTAAGGCACGTGATGGCTCCTTCGCTGCAAATGTTCTTATTTGATGACATCAGAAGCGAGAAATCGCATGCCAAAATATATTACGATACACGTGAAGATAAAAGAATATATGCGATATGGCAATCGTAATGAATTCAGCGCATTTGTAAAGATGTCCGGACGCCTTCCTTTAACCTGAA
Source organism: Dinoponera quadriceps (assembly GCF_001313825.1). Classification (NCBI taxonomy): domain Eukaryota; kingdom Metazoa; phylum Arthropoda; class Insecta; order Hymenoptera; family Formicidae; genus Dinoponera; species Dinoponera quadriceps. The sequence continues at coordinate 1,373,109 of NW_014554764.1, forward strand.
CAATCAATAAATAACGGTCAAATAAAAGAAACAGAAATCATGGGAAAAAATAGGCTAAAAACGTAAGTTATATGATGTTACACTAATTTCTGGCTGTTTATTGATTGTTGAGGGAAGCGTTCGGATATTTGTGTTACAAGTGTGCCGAATCGATCACGAGTGTCATTTTGTGCGTATATTCGTTCATTTCTACGTATGCCGTAATGTATTTTGGCATACGATTTCTCGCTTCTGACGCTTCTTGATTAAAAAAGGACCAGCCACAGCGAGGGCCCAGGAGCTTTAACGTTTAATTCTTCACGGAGAAAACGTTAAACGTCTCGTTAGTAGCTAGAGTTGTTTCGCATTACCGTTATAGGAAATTATTTAACGGCAGGCTTGATCTTTTCCTCAGCTGATCCGAGTTTCGACAAACTAATATTTCGTGAGCAGATTTTTAGCGGAAAAGCATAAAATATGCGTTCGTCGTCATCATCAATCATTTTTTTCAGGAAAACTCTCCGCACTTCTTGCAAAGATAGCGGAAAACATTCGCGCCAACCTTAGAAGCGACTTAGAACACACTGTATATGCGAAATGTGCCATTTGACGTTCGTTTACAATGAAAGTACTGATGGCATATCTGGAAATTCCCTGAAAACGTTTTGCAGATTTATACGTTTTAGAGTAACGTAAATTCGTTTTAGGGAAGACCCGTCGTTACGTCGCTCACGGTTTAAGCTTACAGGTCGAAGTGCCCGCGACCGATAGCGTAGAGAATTGTGATAGAATACAGAAGAAGAAGAAGAAGAAGCGAAGCATATCCATCGCGTTAGATTTGATGGGAGCGGAGCAAATTTCGTAGACAGTTAAGAGAACGAATATTTTGTTACTTTAAGTTATTTCTCTTTGCGTCAAGTTCCTCGCACCGTATCGCTGTAGTTCGATTTACATTTCGCGTAAAACTCGACTATAATTTTAAGGGGACGAAGGCATCGTCTATTGTAGATACTCCCTCAACATACATGTATATTATATCGGAAAAAAAATTGTTAGCAACCTTAAACTCTTCCACATGAATGTGATACTTACAAAAGGGTAATAGGCTAAAGTAAGGAAATTTTAGACGCATTTCGGTTGACTTCGGATCGCCCGATAATAATTTTTCTATTCTCTCATACAAATTGATCGCTCAGAGTCCGCTTGAAATCTCTCAATTCGGCCAGCCTGTTTTATTCACCAGTTAGATCTTCGACTACATTTCCTATCGAATGTCTTTGCCGAAAGCAGAATACGATGCGAAATTCATCGAAGAATCTCGCGGCGGAAATATCTAGGATATTCTGTAATATCAGCATCAGATATACCTGGACTAGACACAACATTCGAATAATTAAAGCAGTACGCAATATCGAGAGTGCTTTTGCAACGATTAAAATTAAAAAAAAACACACAAGCTTAAAGAGGAAGCATCGAGTTAAGAAAACCTCGCGACACATGATCTGCTTTGAAAGCATTTCTTAAGAGAATTTCTTATTATTGAATTGTGAAATATAAATTATAGCACCTTTAATTATCCTCTCTCTGGATAAGAGAGGAAGAAAACAAAATTATAATAATAGATATAATTGGCTAATATAAATTAATCGCGTTAACGATGGCAACTATGAAAAAAAAAAGAATGGAACATTCGGAAAAATGATTGCACTATTCTAAGAATGATATTAATATTTTTGTATTAATTGTATACGTTTCTGTTGTTGGTATGTATATTTCGACGTGTTTTATGTGTATATTAAATTATTCCAGACGTAAGAAACGCGTAATTAATCGGAAAAAATTTAACGTCTATTAAATGTTGGAAAGTGCGTCGATTAAATTTTTCTATGGCTATCGAAGGGTGTCTCTGTGTTTTCGTGTATGTATATACGTATATATTTTCGAGGATATTTTTAAATTTATTCAAAATACGTCTCTTGTAAATTAATATCTTACTGTGTGTAAAAGTGTGTAAAAGCGGATAATGTGTAAATAGTCGATGTTCAGTTCGAGAGACTTTCCTACATTGAAAAGAGATACAGAGAAACGTTTGCGGCCGATACTTTCTTCCAATTTCAATGTATGCATATTTCTCAGGTATATTTCAAGTCGAACATCTCTCCAGATTTGTTCGAGGAGTGCACAAGTGCGCGCAAAGTGTTTTGCAATTGATTATCGTTGCGGATGTACAATAAGTGAATCAGCGCTCTGGCCGATAATTCAGTTTTCAACATTTCTATACATTATAAATGTGGAAAAAAGATCACTCTCTGTCCCTCTACACGTACCACCAGATACGATAATGTGTTAAGTTACTCCTGCGATCTATTTCTATTTGTAAGTACCAAAGAATGTCGGACTATTAAAAGAAAGAAAGGGGAAAAAAGAGAAAACAATCACGAGAAAAGAGAAATTCACAGGGGATTGGCTTTATATATGTATAGGGAGTACCTATTTACTCCTCTCTTACGTTTTACGCATGTCTGTGATATTTTAGAGAGCGATGGTTTTATTTAGTTTTTTATTACGTCACTTTTTTACGCGTGTATATATATATATATATATATATATATACACGTCACCGTGTTGCAAGCGACACACTTGGACTCTCGAAGGCTTGCCGGGGTATACGCAGCTTCTGTACAATGCGATGCGTTATATTGCATAATTTTTCTGAAACTAAAAACTTGGAAAGAGACTAGGCAAGAATTGTGTAACACACGTGCATTAAACTCTTATTTGAAAATCTTTCGTTTCCTTTCGTTATTCATACGTCCGCCGTATTCTCCAGCACGCGGGATTAACACGAGGCCGCCGTTGTCTTGCTCAATGGGCTCGTACTTTATTACCGCTATCTTACAAACCGTGTTACAAAATGCGAGCCAGAGGATATTTAATACAATTGTCCAACCCTGATTCGATACGTTTCTACAGAGCTGTAAGTACAAAGTATACACACATGAGAGCCTGGCGTTTCTCCGCGGTGCGAGACGACACGCGAGCGTTTCACGCTGTACACACATTCTTCTCCTCGCTGGAGTTTTTTCCGGGAGTATAAAAAGTACTCGCGCACCGCGAATTCCGCGATGTTATTCTCAGGTTAAATATCTCGTTCACTTGTTTTTCCATCACACGCGGCATCGCCACGTCGTTTCTCTCTTTATCACGTTTCTGTAATTAACCGCCATTCGCACTCTCACGCTTCTTCTCACTCATTTCGCACGCTATGCGTCAATCGCAACAACGCGCGATACGGCCGTCGCGCTTTACACGAGATGGAGAGCGTTGCCACGATTGATTCGCAACATTCGTTCGCAAAAAGCACAGCTGATTCGGACTTTCTCGGTTCAGCAGGATGCGCTTCTTAATGATTCTCAATGATGAAAACGAATGACCGATACAAAGGCGAGAATAAATATCAGATACTAGTAACAGTCATATATATATAATAATATGTCAAAAACGTAACAAATAAATATATCAACGCGATATCACTTTGCAACCTTTTCTACACTTAGGGACTAATAATACACCCTCGGTACCATCGGTAATAAACGGTTCTCTCTTCCATTTCTTTTTTTTTATTCCTCGTAACGCAATAATACCTCAAATCGACGACGTTTTGCCGGCAACGGCAAATCAAATTCAACTAAACGGAATATATACGCTTATTCGCCGAGGCTATCCTTCCGTTCGCATAATCACGAACAAGAAATAGTCCTCGAGCTTGGAATATCTCAGTGGAATTACGACGTTGACCCTGGAATGAAGACGTTGGCCTCCAACGTTTCGCATTGGCCTCGGAGTCCCTCCAGCTTCGATCGGAGAGCGTCCAGTTGTTCTTGCATCGGCGAGCAGAAGTCCTTGCTTCGCGCGAGAACGTCAGTCGCACTGTTCAATAATACTGAATTGATGGGAGACGGCGAGGGGAGGTCCAGCGAGACCGAGGAGGTGTTGCTGCTGTCGCCGTACCCTTCGTCGATACTCTCATCAGCCAGCCTGGTCGTCGACTTCGATCGGTCCTGCAAATCCTGCGGAATAACAACAGCGCGTTTCCGCGATGTTAACGCAAAACTTTCGATCCCGGATCTACAATAGGTGCGGCAAGCATGGTCTTTCGCTCTAAAGCAATCAAACACAGCGTAATTTCTAGCCAAAAGCGTTCCCGCGCTCCCGCACAAGTCGTAGTAACGCTTGAGTCTTAAGCTGGATTTATAATATGGTCGTGGCAATCGTAAAGTCGTTCAATCACGGCGATTCCAGTTAAAAACGCTCCCCTCTAGAAATTACGTTACAATTTGCCGCCCAGAACAAAAGACTTACTACATCTATTGTAGATTCAGCCTTGCCGTGTGTTACACCAAGGCTGGAGTTACCTTTCTCGACAGAACCTGTCTCAAGCATTCCCGTAAGCAGTGCTCCGTTCTGTTTCTCTGAAAGATTAAGAGAGAGGGAGAGGATGAGATGACAGCGAAGCTTGATCGATAGTCAAGGAACAAGATTCGCGACTTGTATTTCCTTATGCTTGATCAGCGTAAAATATACGATGATGTTACCAGGTTGCCGAGTTGACCGTTCATCCGCTTGCCGTAAAACCTCTGCTCCAGACTCCGCATCCTCGCCTTCTCCTCCCTGAGCTTCTTCAGCAGAGCGCTGTTCGCCTTGTGCGACATGGCCCTCAGGCGTTTGTTCTCGTTCGCGAGGTCTCGCATGCCGCTCAGCCTCTCCTCGGACTCCGCGTTCTTCGTCCTCAGCAGCTTGTACTGCGCGATCATCTTGCTCAGCTGTATCCGCAGGTGAGCTATCGCGTCCTCCACCTGGCTCTGCTCCCGCTTGGAGTCCGACAAGGAGGTATGCAGTATCTCGTTCTCGGAGCGCAGCTTCTGCATCTCGAACTGCGCCTTCCTCAGCAGATCGGCGGCCTCGTGCTTCTCCGTCTCGCACCTCTGCAAGTTCTCCTCCATGGTCGAGATCAGGACGCGCTGTTTGCTCAGGGCGTTCTCCATCGACATCTTGGCCACCTCGTCGCCCAGAAGCCGCTGCTCCAAGGCTTTCATCTCGGCTTTGGTGTTGCGCAACTCGTCCTCGGTCGCCTCCAGCATCATCGACACGTCCGTCGGACTGCCGGTCGCGTCCAGCGTGTCCTGCGCCGCGCTGACGGACCGCACGTGCGACTGGAGATCCTTAATCGCAGCCTGCATCTCCCGCTTTTCCTTCTGATACCGCTGCGCGAGCTCGTTGAAGTCGGCGTTGAGCTGTTTGTAGCTGGCGTTTACGTCCACTATCGCCTGCTGCCTCTGCTTCAGAATGTTCTGGTAGGTCTCGATTTCTATCTGCAGGCTCTTCTTGCTGGCCATCAGGATGTGCACCTGAGATTGGTACCATTTCGCAGAGGTCTCCGCGGAGGATAGACGATTGACGGTGTCGGTCAAGGTGTTCCGTAGCTTCTGCTTCTCCTGCTGCATCGACTGCATCTCGACAAACAGCTCCGTTATCTTGCCTTTCAGACCCTGATTCGCGGCGATCCTGGCGTTAAGGTCGATCCGCACGTTCTCCAAATCAATGCGAAGCCGCTCGTTCTCCAGTTCCAGCAGGGCTACTCGTTTCGACAGCTCGATATTTGAGACATCGGGCGTTGACAGGTGCCGCAATTGGAACTCGTCGCTGATCAATTGGAGAGAATCCGTGGAAGTTACGGAGTCCAGCTCCCCTCGGAAGGAATCCGACAGATTGTCCATTGCGAATTCTACGATCTCTGTACTCAGTCGGGCAGAATCACCGCAGCCATCCTGTTGTGCGTTAGATTAAGATGACAATTGCGACACTTTCGAAGGATTTGATAGTAGACTCCCCGAGAATAACGGAGAATCAATCGCAAATACAAATGCAATTGATACTTTCGCTATTGACAGATGTCATTCATATTATTCCGTCGCTTTATCTCGAGCAACGCCGAACAACGTACCTTTTTGTAAATTTGTCATCCTTAATTAGTTAGAAAAATAGCTCGCGAAGTAGCTCATCAACCATCGACGTCGACAACCCGCAAATGCTTACGATTAGCAACAATTAATCCACTGATTATTATTATTATCGTCACAGCGTGACGCCATTTCGAACGTGTCTCCTGCTGCACTTTGACATGTTAGGCGTTTCACAAATTTCTGCCCGAATCCTTATTTTTCGCTGATATAATTCATCGATAGGTCAGAAAGACTAATATCTTGTTAGTAAACAAAGACAAAAGTTTATTCGGACCGTTGTTCGGTTGTTTTATTGAAGAATAAATTCGCCCGGCTTGTTGTTGAGTCGTACTAATTGAAAGTAATTATCTCTTTGACCTGTCGCATTATTTGATAGTGCAAAGATCATTTTATTCGTTATTGAATTATATTTAAAAGTAAAAAAGTTCCTCTTATCCGTTGATGAATTATTCATATTGTTCGAAAACAAAAGTATGTCGGATTTATCGTTAAGTCGTACTACGTGCTCATTTTATCAAGAGAGATAGTAGTGATTCGCAACTTTGCAATTATATAAAATAACGGGTCTAACGGAGAGGTTCAACTGCAACGGGTCGTAGATATTTAGTTCTAAAGTCTCCGCTACGAGCCGCCATCGTTTTCAACGGAAAACCGAGTAAGTAGTACGACTCAACGACAAGTTAAGCGGACCTTTTATTAGGTTGGTGTATATGAAATGTCGAATTTTCTTTACATGTGAACGTTTGTCTCCTTGCTTTTGTTATGCTTTTGTTTTTGGCATAATCTCTTTTACAGTCGTACTGTCCATTGCCAGAATCATATTTTAACAAAGATCTTTTCAAAAGTGTGCCCTTTTGTTATCTGTTTTGAATTTTGTACGGATATGAATTCAACCGATATTCGTGTAATTTTTTTATATGAGTATAAACTTGGCAATAATGCTGCAAAAGCTACAATCGCAGTTTTATATATTCACTTAAAAATCCGACATTTCATACGCACCAACCTAATATTTTCGCGAGTAACACGAGACTCGAGCGAAAGATATCAAACGGACTTTCTCTTTCAAGTGACAGACAATTCGTTTGTTTTCAACTGATTTTTATTTATTCTTTGTTTTCGGGTGTATAATTCATGTATATAAGAAATAAATAATATTAAATAACAAACTTAATTCTACTTCACGTGGAATGGTATTTTAGAAATAATAATTTCGCATACACAATAATCAGAAAAAAAGGATAGCTAAAAAAGTCACAAGCAATTATATTATTACAATTTTTTTCATATATACTGTCTGAAATAAATTGTATGTCCCCGATAAAAATCAGACTAATCGTGTAGACACACTTTTGTGGTCAGGATCATTTTGTTTGACAGAATGCAGATGCTCCTCTCCTCAATCTTTCGCGGTTACAATTAAAACAAAGTAGAAATCACAGAACACATTTGTTATGATATACTCGAGTTATAAATTATTACGGCGAACTGGCAGCTTCTTCTGTAGATCTGCATAAACAAATGGAAACACGTGAAATTTCAAACTTCAATCTTTTATATCTTGGAAGAATCGTACAGCTGAACTTACATATAACATACAGCTTCTAGAGAGCCTCTAGTAGGAGCGTTGAACTATATAACAAATTGGAATGAGCGCCTTTGTTTCTACCAGATGACCTCGTGTTAGCCTATATAGATTACATAGCATATTTAAGCGGGGTCTATAATGAGAATTTAAAGCGTAAGATTTAAAAAATTGACCAATTATAATTCATCTTTCTTCCATAATTCGACTGTGATTAGTCAATTTCTTAAGGCTTAGAACTTAAAGTATTTATTATAGACCAGGATTTAGTAAGACAGAGCGAGATACTACTTAGACACGGCCTTTGTCTCATAGGCTTCCACTGCGCCAATGCTCATTCTAATGTTATATAGCTCAATGAGTAAGAAAGAGACGTCAACAAGGTCATGTGACCGGCTACTTTGTAATTGGCTGATACGACGGAGTACAATGTTCACCTGTGATCCTGTTGGCGCCTTTCTCTCCAACTAAACACTCTCCGACAGATTCAATAAACATATACAGGGTGTAAAAAAATATTCAATACTTACATAATAGTAAATAAATATTAAACGGTATATAAATAGTAAATAAATATTAAACGGTTCTTTTTGAACACCCCATATCTATTTTTCTTTCGAAAGGAATGAAAATTCGACACACATTTACTTACTTATCGAGATTACTTTTACTAGGAATATCATTCGACGAACCTTGTACAGCCAAATCTAGAACAGCTTTCTGCGCTGTAAGATGAAACGACCGTCTTTCAATGCGAAAACAAAAGGTCGTGAAATACGAGAGGAATTTGAACTTCTCACGTTTGAGCGCATATTACTTACCATGTGTATGCTGATACAATGCCGGCGACCAGCTATAATTATTGGGACTAGGAACAGTGTCCGCTGTTATCATAGCGCTTGCAGATGACGACGAGGTTCCTTCCTGTATCAACGAAACCGCAGTGGAACCTCCATTGGAAGTGCAGGCGTTATTCTTCGCGTCGGACGAAGTGCTTTTTCTGTACATTTAAAGATGGAATATAATCATATTTGTTAGAAAGTTGCCAGAAAGTAAAACAAAGCCTGATGCTTCGGCTTGTTCCTTCCTTATCGACTTATCTCGAGTTTTACCTCGATTTTACGTTGCAAGTAGTCGCGTCTTTCTGCGTTCCCGACAATATCTGGATAGCTTCGAGTAATTGATCGAACTCGAACGTCTTGCTGTTCTCGTCGTTTATCAAATTCAAGCTGGCGGACGAACACGGTGACGATTGGCGCCGAGACAGCAAATGCTTCGACATGATTTTGTTGCTGTCTAAAAGAACTAAAATGACATTTTCGAGTTAAGCGGAATCTATACAATGCGGTAGGATTGTATAGTCGCAGTAGTTCCAGTCACTCCACTTCCAATTCTAACGATTACGACTAATTCAGTCGCTGGAATTAGGAATGGACCGACTCGAACGACGGCGATTTTACTTCACGACTACCAGTTATAGTATTAACCATTCGGGGCAATTAAATCCGACAGCCTAGGTGACTCCACATCGTGGTTCGCTTTATTAACTACTGGCAGTTTCGGCAAATCTTTCTCGCAGTCTATCGAGTTGGAGCGCGTTGCCGGTTCGGAGCGGGTCGTTTGATTGCTGGAGGGCGTTAACGCGGCCAGCTTCGACTGACAAGCACTTGGCAGTTGATTCAGCAGTCGAGTCAATTCCGTCACACGCCGTTGGGAGTGATGGTAAGCACAGTTGGAGTGCCTATCGGCGAGACTCGGCTCGTTGCATGTGTCGAGCTCGTGATGCTTATGCGAGTACGCCGCGGTAGTAGGCACCACGTCGTTACAGTCAAGGGGACTGGAACTATGACGCCGCAGACAGGCGAGCGAGCTCCTCGAATCGCAGTTTTCGTCCGCTTGCTGCCCGAGGCAGAGGGTCCACGCTGAGTTCATGTTCTGCATCTCGAACAGATTCAGCAGCATTATCTCCCTGAGCCTGTGAACCGCAGAATACGCGGTTATAAAAATGTTCCTATCATTATCCTCACCGATAACACGACTATAGTAAATTGACATAACTACAGTAAACGCACCGGTTTGTTTCTGTGACGGAATCTCTGTTTTGCTGCTTCATGCGTTGCTTGCTCTGAGCCCAAGGTGCGAGAGATTCCGCAACTTCAACATCGTTTTCTCCTAAAATTACATTCATCTTATCACAGAAGCGTCTTGTACAAAACGTTCTATCGTAAATTTCAGTCGTCTTTTGTTAATTAAGATGTTACGGAAATGGTGACATTTTAATAGTTACTTGATAAGTCAACTATTCCGGTGCAATTAGTTACATCGATAATCTTTTCGATGAGAATTCTGAGCGTGGCAAAAAAGGTTTTGTTTTACTTAAGTAGAACAGTTATACAAATTAAAGGAAAACATTCGTATAGTCTCGATATAATACCGATAATTTAGATATATTTGTTAATTAGGTAAGATTAGACACATATAGGCAAGGTAGCCTGTAGACAGGGATACCTTGGGGACATTATACAATAATTCACGCTTTATTTCTTTTCGAAAAATGAATTTTGGATATTAAGATAGAAAGAGAGGTTTATTAAATTCTATGGAGTCGCATGAAAATTGCTAGGAATAATTGACATGGGGGTTTCCTTCAGGCATTCTTCATCTTGTCTTTGATTCGTAGGTTTCTCGTTTTCCACATCTTTAGTGTCATTACATATCCACGGTTTAGTCGCGTTCGTTCGCACTTCTTGCTCGTCTTCGGACGATTCTCTATTCGAGCTAGCACCTAATTTTGCAATACATCGTTTAAATTCCCTAGAAAACACAACTCAAGCTTACTCTTATTCAGGAAATTAAATTCAACATTTAATTTCCCAGGCAAACATTATCTATAATCTTTACTAATCGTCGCTGTTTATATAATGGCGAGTAATATTTCAGAAATATTAATTAACCCTGTGATCGTGTGCGTTTCTTAGAATTTTTCTTTTGGCAATACAATCTCTTACTTTTTTTAACACACACGTCTACCAAGATCTTTATACCTGACATGGTTTCGTCATCCACGTCGTTCTCGTCATTCGCCAGATCCAAGAGCGCGACGTTGGGTTCGTTGTGCTCGCACTCATTCAAGTAGATGTCATGCTCGCTTAATTCCTACACATACAACAGAAAGAAAATAATTCTTCCCGTATATTAAAAAATCAATGAAAGAGAGAGGGAGAGAGATACACATAGAGTTAGGGTACCGATGTAATTTTCCCCCCTCCCCTTAGAGCGAACACGTGAAAAGTGAAATGTTTTCAAACTAGAAAATTTACACTCTTCACGAGTTCACGCTGGAGGAAAAGATCCATGATCCACTGGGTGTTGACAATTTTATTATAATAAAATTATGACACCATGATAATAAAATATTTGGTAACATCTCACTTTTCACGTTTCCGCCCTCGGGGAGAAGTCACGTGATCGACACGCAAGGGTACCAGGCGAGGTCTAAATCGCAAGAAACTAATGTACTCACGCCACTGTCGCTGCTGCTGCTATTGGACGAGAGATTCAGCGGCGACATGTAGAATGACGACGGCGACTGAACCCTGACGGCAGCGGAACCCGGCGACCCGTCACATTGCACGACTTCGCCGTCCGAGACATTCAAGCTATTCACCAGGCGATGCTGCTTCACACTCGCGATCACACTCGACGGCAAAGTCGAAGAGCAGAGCATGGGGTCGCTGTTGCTGCCGGCGCCGTTGTTGTTGGACAGTAAGGTTAACGACTGCTGATTCAGAACACTGGGCGACGAGTAGGAGGACGAAGGGACCAGGTGAATTCCCGCGACTTGGCATTCCCCGAGCGACACGTCGTTGACGCGACGGGCAGCTGCTTCGGCCTCGACGACGTTCAGATTGTTGGCACGATGCGACTTCAGTGACGTCTTCGACGACAAAGTCGGCGTGGTGACGGGAGGATGGATGTTCGAGAGCTCGCCCAAGTCGTACATCGATATCAAATGATCGCTCGGTAACGTCGCACTGCTGTTGCCGCCGCCGTTACCCGGAAGCACACTCGATATCGACCTACGGTGGACAAGACATTTTATTATCGCATATTTTTCCCGCTTGTCGGAGCGTACTAACTAGACTTCATTAAGCTAATCTGGATTAAGTGGCATCACGGTGATATCACCTTGTTGATGCTCCACTCGCAGCGGTGTCGATGGTACGCGTAGCGTTCGAACCGGCCGCCATATCGTCCGAGCCTTGTTGTTGCTGCTGCATAGACAGAGGTGACATATTTGCAGGTGATCTGCATATCGTACTGCCGCTCGTGGCTCTGGTAGCTGCCACGGCATTACGGGAAATCTCTATCGCTAATCTCTGCAAGAGAGAGAGAGAGAGAGAGAGAGAGAGAGAATATTCATTTGAGGAACGAGACGGTTGTACGACGAAAGCGAATGCTTGCCGGATAACATGCCTCCTTTAATTCGTTGATCTGAGTGGCGTATTGATTTTGAACCGTCACCAGCTGACTGATGTACCACTGCTGGTCTCTGCAGCGTTGGTAAAATGTCGGCGGCCGTACCTGGAATCTGTTGATTCGATGTCAGGTAAAACGTTCGATTTGTGTAACTGTATGGCCAGTCGCAAAAAGATTGCGAATATAAGTTTCTAAGTTTCGGAACGCATCCCATGTCCAATAGGAGAATTTGTATCCTACTGATTCTCAGGAGATACATTTTCCTATTGGAATACGAGATGTGTTGCGAAACTCATCAGAAAGAAAGTGTCGCGACCCTTTTGTGACTGATCATACAAGTTGTACGACGTAATTTGAAAAACATCCAGCTTCGAACGGTGCAGAAAATACGCGAAAAGATGTACCTCAATATGAGAGTGTCCAATTCCGTGTTTAAGTAACCTTCCGTCGCGAGCAGGTCCAACCGGAAGAATCTGTTGTATCCCCAACATTCGCCGATCTCAAAGTCGGACGCGAATTCACGAACGATGTTTTTACTCGTGTCGCGGGAGCCTTGATGAATCATCTCGACTCTGTATTCGTACCTGCAGAGATATCGAACATTTTCGCAACAGATATCTCTTACCTCCTTTTAAATAGATATTTATAAGTTCCAATATAATTTATATCATGAAGATTATATATATATAGGATGAATTCTCACGTACTTTGAAGTCTCCGGCAACCCAGCACTGAGCTCTAGAAATACTGACAAATAATTCCCACGTACAACTCCGTTGCCATCTGGGTATACCTTTAATCTCCAACACAGACCATTAACATGCAAGGGAGCCGAGTACACCGGGTCAGCTTTCAGTTGAAGCTGAGTGAAGTTTTGCATGGAGAACGTCGCACTGTCGTAGCCTGGTACAATTTCGCTGAAATAGCACACATTGGGTGATGTCGCATCGACATACAAAAATTACTCCCTTCAAACGTTGATACGCTACGATAAATCGAGGTCGTCGTAAGCAACAATCGCGTTAATTTCTACCGCTCCATTTACCTGTGAAAGTCTGCGGGCACTGGAGCTGTGACGAAACTCGTCATTGGCTTCTTGCGAATTTGATGTATTTTTCGAGACAATTCGGAACTCTTGGCGATCAGCTCGGAGTGTGTGCAATTATGCAACTGATACTCCACCTCCTGCAGCAGAGCTTCCAGCTGCTCGGTTTCCAGAGTCAACGAATTCTTCTGACCCATCAGAGTCAGCAGTTTGGCCTTCAGCTGAGAATCCAGACGAGCTATCATCAGCTCTATCGCGTTCCTGATCTCTCTGACCCTCTCGTCTTTCGCCGCTCTTACTGATTCGACGTTTCTCTCCTAATAAGCAAGATAAACATAATTAAAACATCATGACATTGCACTGATGTCTATTCTTTTGCTACAAATGTCAGATTTTCTTGATAAATCTGCTACAGGTACATACTACTTCTTGAACGAGACTTATCAGCTCAGTAAGGCGCCTGTTCAATTGGCTCACTTCTGTTTTTATCTGAGTAACATGCTGCTCGTAAACATCTTCTAACGGTTTGAAGGTATGTCCTGAATGGGTGCCACCCCATAAAGCACACTGATGACAGATACATTTGCGGCAAGGCCAACAGTATACAGATAATTTTTCATGATGCATTTTGCACCTATGATAAAAACAATAATAGATTATCACATGTAATAACATATGATAACATATCATGCATATATATAAATAATCTAGAACCTAGATATATAAAAAGAGAATAGAAATGTGAAAGAAACAAAGGCGTTTTCTTCAGGTCCTCATGTACCATAAATATCATTCTATCCTGTTTTAATATAATGAACAATAAAGATATGTAATAAACAATAGATAGAATGATGCTTACAGCACTTGAGCATTCAAAAAGAACGCAGCTAAAATATTACACTAACCTGTCTTTACTGGAATCATCATGTCGAGAATTGGATAAACCAACAGCTTGCAATGTATCAAGCTGCTGGGTCACTTCCTCGACCCAACGACAATTTACCAACTCGTGTAAGTGAAGTGAAGCTCGGCAGTGAGGACATTGAGAACGCTGTTCAGTAAGCCATCTCCTAATGCATGTGTAGCAGCATAACTTACTGCAGTGTGGACAAAGATGCGCGTCTCTGAGTTTTTCCATACAAATGAAACATCGAAAAACTTCCGCCAGCGTCTAAATTAGAAATAATCAGTCAATTAGCACCTAATTTTGTTACGAAATTCCGTTACAGAAAAGATTCCAATCCATTAGCCTCGGCTGAATCTAGTTTGCGTCTTCCCAAATGCAACAAACGCGGTCAAGATAAAAGAGCATAAATACAGAAAAATGTTGCTAACCTCGACACTGTGGTCGTCCGCGGTTTTGGAGACGGACTGGTCCCGGTTGGCCATTTTACTTATGATGCACGTTGTAAACGGCCGTTACTTCCACCAAATATCGCTCTCTGCGGCTTGAATTCTTCTAGACGCGGCCAGGGCACCCGGAACTAGATCACACGCGAAACACACGATGTGTTCGCTTCGGCATGTCGCAGGAAAGTGGTCCCGCCGTGAACGGGATGTCGCATTTCTGGCGCATAAAAGAAGAACGTGTGTTATATGAAAGAGCGGTCGTCTGCCGTTCCGTTATCGTCGAAAATCTTCGCGAAAACCGTTAACCAGTTCCTGCACGCTTCGTAAACAGTGCTCCAGCCGACACAAGCAGAGAGAACTTGAAGCTAGAATTTCATGCAGCGAAGAAACGTACCCCCTCTCCTTGCACTCCGATTTACTCTCATTCCTCCTCCAATGAAAAACTGTCCTCAGTTCTCAAATTTTAGCGTGACAGCTCAACGGCCTTTTCTGCTTCGCCACTATAGTTCTGTTCGTTTTCGCTGCACCGCTGAACGAGTGCAATAAGTTGAAGCGAGACAAGTATATGTTTTCGCACTTCAACTTATTGCACTGGTTCAGCGATGCAGCGAAAACGAACAGACTTTATCAGATTCTGATAATTCAAGTTGAAATGCGTTCCGCCGAGGCCGCTTTGTGCGGTCTCCCTCTTCTCGCGGTCAGCCGCGCTTCCCTACGCGGCTGTACCTCCGGTTGCAACTATCCTACCACCCAATGAAAAGCAGCGTTGAAATCATAGACCTTATTGGCCGATATTCATAGGTTCTCCTCGAACGCACCCATAGTCAGATCTTTTGTGCAACAGTTCAGCTAAAAAGAACAGGCTAAATGAGTCGCTAGAGTGGGGGTACAACGCTAGCTGCATTGAATTGCAGTTTAACTCCACTGCACATTTGCGTTGATGGTGTAAAACCAGTGCGTGTTATTGTTTGCTGTTAATGATACGTCGCGCATAAAGTAACATGGCATTGTTTCGTACATTGCCGACCAAAATCGGCGTTACATCGAAGATCCTCTCACGGAGCGTTCCGGCTGTTTCCTATCACGCAAACGTAATTTGACCACATTTATCGCTATTATCATTCCTAACCTTCAATCGAATCTAACCTAGAGTTAGTTCTCGCATAACGATTCTATCATTTATTATTACAATACAGCAATGGCATTTTCAATCAGCGGCATTAAATGCACAATTCAAGTTCTAAATGCTGTTCGATTGTTAATTTCCCTTGACTTTTATAACTGCGTAGTCACGTTTTTAAATTGCTTTATTTGACGTCCGCTGCAAATACCGCCGTTCTCGCTCGTGCGGGAAGTAGTCTGTCGATATTTTATATAAGATATCTATCTTCTGCGATAGTTCAAGATATTTTGATAATTGCTATCCGATTGTTTGTGGCGTAATATGGTGTAACTCACACCAATCAATATAGATTGCACTAACGTCACGCAATACGTCCATCCGGTATTTTTGTTGTGAAAAGAAAGAACTTTCTTATCAATTTTTATGAAATTCCAAATTATTATTCTGAGATGTTCTCGATATTCGGAATACGAGTGTACGTATTAGGAAGACAATTTTATTTCTATATAATTGTGTATAGTCATTATAGTGCGCGGTTGGTATAGCAGATTTGCTACAATGTTATGTATTATTGTTTTAATTGGCCTCCTCATAGGTAATAGATCACTATGAGAATCCCAGAAATGTTGGTTCATTGGACAAGAACGATGTACAAGTTGGCACAGGCCTTGTAGGAGCACCAGCATGTGGAGATGTTATGAAACTTCAGATCAAAGTTGATGAAAATGGCAAAATAGTTGATGCTAAGTTTAAGACTTTTGGTTGTGGTTCTGCTATTGCTTCAAGTTCTCTAGCTACAGAATGGGTTAAGGGAAAGACGGTAAGACATCTTTGAAATTGATAATTTCTCTCTCTCTCTCTCTCTCTCTCTCTCTCTCTATATATATATATATATATATATATAATCAATATCCTATAATATTGTTATTATTATCTTTAAAAAAATATCATGTTTATAAAACCTTGTAATTTTCTCTGATACTGTTGATTAGGTGGATGAAGCGCTGGCACTGAAGAATACTGTCATTGCTGATGAGCTGCGTCTCCCGCCAGTCAAGTTACACTGTTCGAGTAAGCATATATATGATATTAAAGGCTATTTTACAATAGCTGTAAGAGTACGCCTGTAAGGCTGTAGCATTTAACTGACGGTGAATATTTAATATTCTTAAAACTGTGTTGTCTACAATAGCTTATCACAAAACGTGAAGCGGCGGACCAATTAGAAAGGAGAAGAAGAGCTTTAATGTTCTCCTTTGTTTTGATTGATTGATATAAAGCCGTAAGGTATAAGAAATGAAACTAAAGGACCGTCTGTAATAGCCGTAGAGTATGCAATAAAATGTAAGCAGTGAGCTAATTGACTAACCACAATCGATTTATTTTTGGGATGTATGAATCCAATTGGTCAATTAGTTTATTGCTTACATCTTGCTGCATACTTTACAGCTATTGTAGACAGTCCTTAATTCATTTCGCTTACAGCTTACGTTACAGCCTACGACACCGGAAATAGGTTCTTATGATCGCGCCTTGCAGACTTATAGCTATACTCTTACGGTTATAGGATAGCTTTAACTAAAATATATATTCTTCAGATCAGATCAGATCTGGATAAATAAATTTACTTAAGATGAGAAGGCAAAAGTATCAAGCTGTGTTCGATATTACGGTTTTACGACCTTAATACGGTTCCCCTTTGCAAATTGCAGTGCTTGCCGAGGATGCAATAAAGGCCGCTCTATCAGATTACCGTATTAAACAACAAGCGAAGGAGAAGGATAAGGCCGCCAACAGCACGACTTAAAATTAACGACTCGAAGTACTCAACTATGTGATAGTAATGAAATTAGGCATACCATCCAGCTCGAAAATATCTATTCTTAAGGAATTACCGTATGATTATAATCGTCGGACTTAGATATAGCTATAGGAATAGCGTACATTCCTTAAGCTACATACATATATATTATCTTACCCCGTGGAGAGATAAATTTACTAACAACATGGAATGTATAATTCGTACCTGTATCGCGTTATCTTGTCCAATGAAATAAAAATTCGTTTAAGCTACACGGCGAGAATCTCGATATCGTAAGTGGCGCGTTTGCGATCACATGCAATGCGGTAAAACACGCAGCGATCGATTTACATTCATCCTGTTCCTTCGTAGAGAAGCACATCGAATTCATAGTGCGTCGTTTACCAAAAGAGATCGGAGAATCGCAAGCTGTATTATTACGTCACGCAAACACAGCGATGGTGGCGGCGGCGGCGGCTGACGTACTTACGCAAGAAATGGAGTACATTGACGCTGTCGCTATCAATGGAGGACACTTTAGAGCCACGGGGAGCCACGTGACGACCTGAGTAACTCGTAAAACACGCGCTTTGTGGACGCGTATCTGTATTTTGCACGGCCGACTGCCCGCAGCTGCGGCGGCCTTTATCCGCTTTATCCTCGCGCTCCTAGAATGTCCTCCGCTTTACATTTTTTTGCGTTGCTTTTTTCGCCACGTGCGTGGTATTTAATGTATCTGTCTGCGTTGCGCCTCTCGAACGTACCTCCTTGTAATGAAAAGACGCCGTTCCACAGAAAAACGATTTATCTCGCGCGGAGTAATTGAGGTCGTATTTTCTTCTTTTTTCTCCTTTTTTTTTTTCATGATTAAAGCTGATCACGATGATAAGCCGAAAGTCAAGTGTTGCAGATTTAAATCTGTGCGACGACGTACTCGATCTAATCGCAAATAATACTGGATGTACTTAATGATTCCGCAAGACGATACAACGAGCTCTTGATTTCGCAATAGATAATCCGTCTCGATAACAGCGGTCTGCTGACGCGGGAAAACCTTCATTTATTGAAGATTACTTCTGCGAAACAACGTACTTACCGGCGTGAATGTTGCAAAAAAGCCTCCGTCCGTAAGAGAACGCTCACTCTCACGGACTTCACGGAATTTCATGGGCAATCCCGGTTGATTATCTCCGGCCAACGGTTCTCCGTAGCTCGCAGTTCCAGGTGCTGGGACACGAGAGGAATTTTTCCAACTCGCGTATATGTCGAAGGGAGGAGAAGAGGCTCTAATTAAATAACACGATGAGACCGCCTGTATCTTCCATCGCACAAACTCGTTTATTTACTTCTTCAATTAGTTAAATTGATTGAATGATTCAGAATTCCATTCTCTAATCGATCTGGAAATCTCCGTCGGATAAGGACGAAGAGAGACCGTTGTGTTTGTGTGTGTTTTGATCAGCGATTCGGTTTCGTCGGCTTATAATTGCCGCCACAATTCCCCAATTGATGCTTAATAAGAACGAATTTATGACGACTGGTACTTTGTGGAGCGTGCCGTATGCAATTGCGTATTTCCACTTGATTTACCAAGGGGAATGGTTAATTAGTTAAGTCATAGTGTCCTCAAACGAGCCTGTATCTCTCGTCAACAGACTCGCCGCCATAGTACCATTCCGTTTATCGTACTTGCGCTTATCAAGAAACTTGGTAGCGAATGTAATCAACGAGGGAGCATTTGGTTTTGGTAAAAATTTCCGCCAGAAAGTTCGCGACTCAAACAAAAGCATCTATGGAACACTCGTTGCACATATATTTATCAAATGTATATGTATATATGTATCATGTTGCAAATCAATTATATTTTTAGGTCTGTTTTTTACAGATAAAAAAATCGCGAGACCAAACGTGAAGCGCATCGGATGATCCAATTAATTAAGGAATTAATCTGTTCGGTTTATTATCAATGATATTATCGTCTGATCAAAGTGATATGCTAATTATATAATGTTAGTACGCACTATTGACGCGAACACATTTTCAATTATTGGTTATCTTTGGAAAGACTTTATCGTAATTTGTAGATCTAGTACAGATAACACGACAGATTATTGTTGGGATATTTCTTACGTATCACTGCCGATAATAAATATAACATGGTTCTTCGATTAACTGTAATCCTTTGTCAAACTTGAAATTAGAAATCCGTTTCTTAACGAAATTAGAATTTTGTTTTAAACATTTTAAATGGCTCAAAAATGCCATAATATAACACAAATATATTCCTGTAAAGTAGATTTAATAAAATTTCATTGTAAGGGCGATTAAGGTATCTGAAACTAACAAATTTATAATTATTCTTTAACGTTTAGCTAATGAGTGGTTTTTTCCACATGTATTTCTTGAAATTACTTTATATTATAAGCTATCTACTTGTAACACATCAGCCATGTGACTAAAGCACGATAACGATTATCTCGATCATTCGAGATGTAAGTTCAGTATACCACAAATTCTCATACTCGAATGACGGAAACTACTAGATATCGCCTGGAATAATACGATATTTTGAGAGGCGTACAAATACGCCATAAGTTTCTCGAAATCGATAGATAAGCATGATAACTATTTATAGCTAAATAATTATATTATCTCCCCAATTTACAAATTAACCACGTGGAGTTGAAAAAAAACGTGTTCAGGCACAGCTATATATGGTTTCTTTTTCCTTCGGAATTCGAGCATATTTTACAGAAAGTCTCGTTATTCTCGTTTCTTTTTTCATTTTGGACTTACAGCAATTATCTTTCGCAGCAAAGAATCGTACTTCCCGACGAGAGGGCTACACCGAGGCTTTCGTGTCCCGTTTGTTTCCTCGTTCGTAAAGTAGGACAGTTGTCGCAATAAATATTAAATTCGCGGGCGTGACGATGACAAGTGCTACGGTGCGCGAAATCCAACGCGTCTACTGCAAATTTTCCATTCCACGTATCCAGTCCGTTCTGTCCTCCTCCCCACCTCCATCACCTTTTTCTCCTCCTCTTCCTCTTCCTCCCCTTCATCTTCGCAGCCTGTGGACTTGGCAAGGTCAAGCAACGACGAAATCAGGTCCAGCCATCGAAATCACACACGTGGTATCGCTCGGAAGCAAAGGTTACGCGAGGTTATTTTGGCAAACGTGTCTGCGGATGTTCATTTATTGTTAGAAAGATAAAATACTGTGTATCGTTGTTTTTGACGATCACATCGTCGAGATAAAGACGATAATGGGAAAAGCAAATTCTATTAAACGTTCACAATGTGTCGAAGAATATCAAAAGCCGCCTATTGATCTCTCAGCGGAAAAAAATCCATCTGTGGTGGAAATATTTTGCTGAAAATTCTATGAAATCGATGAAAAGTGAAATGGAAGTTATTGAGAAATTACTGAATATATTTAAAAATGAATCATAATTTTTCTTATGAAATTTAATACAATATTGTGAGATATAAGGAAAGTTGAATCATACTGTTGAAAAGTAATAACACATTTTTTTTTAATATAAGGTATCATGAAATTTACTGAATTAACTGAAAACTGAATTTTTACTGAAATTGATGGAACAATAATGAAATGGGATAATTGAGAGAATTTCAAATAAATTTATTTCAGTAAAATTTCATTATATTTTCCGCATGCAAAATTTTTCCATCATGGACTGCCTCTATTTTTTTAGTGAAGAAATCGTGCCATTTTTTCAGGCCACATTTTTTTTCTTGGATGAAGCCTTGGGTACAACTCTCTACATGACCTTAAACCATTTTAAATTCCATCGCGTAACTCTCTCTTTCTCTTTCGTCGTGCCATTGCATTTTCCTTCGGAACCACACGATATCTCGGAGTATAAATGTTTAAAATGCCAAGTTCCATAAATGTGTTTTGCAAGTGCGCCTGACGACTGACGAAGCTTACTTTCCCCGTCATCGGGCGCTATCTTTATCTTCCCTCTCTTTTTTCTTGCTCAAAATACTACCTTATACGATCTCACCTCGTGCCCATAGTTAACAGCATTTATCAGTAACCGTAATTATCGATAAACACTGCTCAGTCGTTTGCGACAATAAATACAAAAAGAGGCATATTTTCGTATATTTATTTCATATATATATAATTGCACAAAATATTATCCACCGCTGATGAATCTATCAATACATCCCTCATCGATCTGCTCCTTCGATCTTCCGAGCGAGAAGGGTTACTGCACCCTGACGGAGTCGGGCCGACCGTAAGTCGTCAAGGGAATACACTCGGATTGCGCCCTTTGCTCGTGAAACATGCGGGAATAGAAAAAAGAGATAGTTGCTCTTGCGAAAGAAAAAGAAAGAGAGGCGAAGAAGGGAAAAGACCACGGCAGGACCGGCCGCTGAGTGCGCATTCACGGAGTGGGGTGTACCTATCGATGACGGAGAGAGAGAGAGAGAGAGGGGGAAGGAGGGAGAGGGAGAGAGAGAGAGAGAGAGAGTTAACCTCTTCTCACTCGCTCGCATGCAAGAGGAAGCGATTAATTAATCTCCGCTGCCCGCCTTTTCCGTATCCAAATAAAATACACACAAACATGACATCGGGCAAAGAAAGCAATACAGAAAGAAAACGGTTGCGAGGGAATGTGGTAAACCCAGGTGAAAAGACCAAACACAACCTTGGCTGCGTTCGCGCAAACGAGAGAGAGAGAAAAGAGAGAGTACACTGCAATAATGGCACATAAAGAGGCAAGGAGGAATGGTCGAGCGCCTCGGGGAGGGGATGACGCTACAATACGGCGGGCGAGAGAAAGAGAGAGACCCGACGCGCCTGTGTGACACACAGCTGATCAGTCGGCCAGCGACGCACGGACGTTCGTGAGTGCGTAGGCGGCGGTGGTGCGCGCGTTCACGTGGAATGACGGTGCTCTGACGACGGTGAGCCGAGGAAATAAGTTCATGTGTGCGTATCGCGATCGCTCCACGTTCTCTATGCGCCTCGACGACGACGACGACGAGGAGGACGGCGACGACGACGGCAAGTTTGTCTGGCGAGGGCGGACGCACGGACGGGCGGTCGGGTCGATTGACAGCCCGACGGGGTTTATGACTGGAACGGCAGCGGGGAAGAACAAAAGTCGAGGAGAACGAAGGTGGAGGTACGACCAGCGACTCGGGACAAGGAGGAACAGCCTACCTCCTCAGTTTCGCGGGCATTGACGCGCATCCCGCCGTCATCGTCGCGACACACACACGGCCGTGAATATAATCGGAAGCGAGTACGCGCGCGTGCACATCCGTGCCTGCCGAGTGATAGGGAGCGCGCGTCACCAAAAAGAGGTAGATATCCGACGAATAAATGGTAGCGCAGGAAGGACGGAAATAAGGGAAGCGCGACGTCTGTTGCCCCTTCTTCCCTCCGTTCTCCCCCCTCTCTCTTTTTTCTCTTTTTCTCGCGCGCACAGCCTCTCATTTTTCACTTATCCGTTTGTAGTTTCTCGCGCTACCGTTCGCTCGCTCGCGCGTCACATGTACACACACGTATATCTATATATGCATATTTATATATATATAGATATATATACACACCCCGTGGCGACGATCGGCCCCGACGTTTTTATCCGCCAGCCGTGTGCACGGCCCTCGTGTGTGCTCTGTGTACGATCTCGTGCGCGCCGTGAGCCGTGAATAAAGGTCGATGACGATGCAACGGGTTCAAGATCAGGACAATGGGATCAGCATCAAGTTCGGCCCGGGCAAACCCCGGAAGGGCAACTACAGGCTGGTATCGCAGAGCTCCGACAACAAAGGCGGCTTCAACGGGACCAATAAGCTAGGTGGGTAGAGAGCGCCGCGAGAGGGATTTAAAACGCGTCTGGAACAGAAGCGAAATCGTTCGCGCTTCCTCTCCCGCAGAGCCCTTCCGCGAGAAAAACAAAATCAGGCACCCGTTTTTTCCCTCCCCGCTCTTTCCGCCTCCATTGTTCGATCGACCGTAATCTTGAAAGTGACATCAGCCTTGCCGAATTTTTGCTCTTTCTCTCTCTCTCTCTCTCTCTCTCTCACATTGTTTGGAGAGACGTATCGCCGCTGTGTCTCTCATATCCAGGACTCAAGGCGAGAGAGTCACGAGTAATGATTTTTTTTCTTGACTTGGCTGACTCCAGCTGATGTTATTCGTAATCTCTGTCCGGTTCAGACGCATGTTGTTGTTCCGCTTAGACGTTTGCGTATTTCTCACGATTGTTGCGGATAAATCTCGGTCTCGGTAAACGGCGAGCGTTGTTTTTCGCCGTTTTGCATTGCGCAAGATACGCGGATTATATTATTAAGTGACGTATGTTGTACGACAGTAAGAGGGAAAGAGCGATCTTGAAATTTCACATGTCGAGAGGTCAACGCAGAATTCCTTCATGTGAATTACTCGCGTCTCGATGAATTACGAGTGATTTGATGGCCAAATTTATGGCACATCATCGTCGCGAGTCGTCGGCATCTCTCGTTTCCTCGCTTTTCTTCGTGGCGTCTATACGGGTGTAGATTCTTTTTTCTCTTACAGATGGATATTCGCGCTCTCCTTCTCCTACCTTTCCACTTTCCACACCACTCTGTCTCTTCTTTCTTAATGATCGACCGTTATAGACGGGACTTTTATAAATAGAAGGGCCAAATGAAAAATTGGCGTGCGAGCCAAGATGTAAATTGAGTGAATGTAAACCCGACATAGTGATCACAAAATGTTGCGTACGGTGCCAACGTTCGTCGCTGCATCGCCAGTCGGTTAATTCTCTGCATAAGTCCAGTCGCGATATCTATCGACAATCGCATTATGTGCTCGAGAAGAGACTTCTCATTATCGACAATCGTCCTTAGACAAAGAAACGCACTGAAAAAGGTCGTTGGAGACTATCGGAGGTCATCACGAAGAGCCGCCAGAAAGGCTACATATCTAATCAGTTTTAATGAGGAAATTTTCATCCTGTTCGTCTTTATACTGAAGATACACAATGATACTTGAAATCTCTTAATATTTCGGCCGGTTTTTAAGAAAAAGAATCGAAGCGATCTTTTCTTCGGTGAGAGAGAAGCGAGGAGAGAAAAGAGAATATCGAAGACGGACGGCAGAAGGTTCCGCCTGAAAGGAGCTTGATTACATTAATTGGATTCTTGTCAATTCCTTTTGAAGCATCTATTATTCGAGCGTTCATATAAAAGCAAGTCCAGACGGCACGTTATAACGGATATATGACTTCCGCGTGTGAGCTGACCAGCGCTGGCGCGTACAATGTCGCATATCGATGAATGCCGTTCTTTATGCGCGACGGGTAAAATTGCGCCAGTTTCCTTTGTTCGCGCACCAGAACAAAATTCCGCTTTTATCCTTTCCTCCCCCAGCGTACGAATCAGAAATTTTCACATCACATTCCGTTTGTTACACACAATATTAACGATCCCGTCAGCAATCTGCTCTTAGAGAAATATCGCCGCGATATAAGTTTAATTTGTAAGTTGTAATAAGTTTTGTTCTCGCTCGTAAGTCAACACATGAGGAAACTAACTGTTCGCGATTCATTAGCGTATCAATCTTCATTTTCTTATCGTCGGAACAGGTTTTCATAAAATACACATTAAAGGGGAGATCAGTTATCGTTTGCTTGTTGTTTGACTAATTTCTGCCGTTTGCTCAGCCTTCCCGCGAATTGCTTACACAAGATTACTAATATGCAAACCGTTGCTAGTTTTCCCGTACTCCCCGTTTACAAACGAAACTATCCGCGGAAAATTCAATAGAAAAGAATTCGTGAATTTATACTTTCTGTTTGTTG
The DNA here is from genome assembly GCF_001313825.1 of Dinoponera quadriceps. Classification (NCBI taxonomy): domain Eukaryota; kingdom Metazoa; phylum Arthropoda; class Insecta; order Hymenoptera; family Formicidae; genus Dinoponera; species Dinoponera quadriceps. The sequence continues at coordinate 1,398,320 of NW_014554764.1, forward strand.
TTTCTGTCGAACGAATATATACATATTAATATATATATTTGCGTTCGATAATATAATTTTATAATTATATATAATTTTAAAACTTGTGAGGGCACACACACGCACGCACACACACACACAGAAGGGAAAGAGGGGGTATCCCATTTTAATAGAATGGAATTTTAATACAATGGAATTCCTTGAAATGACGCAAACTGACAAAAAGTGGTTCAGACAAAAGTTGCAGAGTTCGGAAAGGGGCATAAATTAATGACCTTAACTTCATTGTATAGCCAATAATTTGACATCATTTCAAGGTCAGCTTCGTTTTTTTAATAGAATCGTATGGTTTTTTTTTTCCTTAACAAATCGACGCTTCTCTGTTTATTCTGCGTATAAAAATATCAACGTAAAATCATCGAAAAATAAATACTTCTCAATATCTTCTTCTTTTATTCTTTTTTTCAGTACATAAGTCATAAAAAATATGAAATATAAAATATTCATTTTTCGATAACATCACCTTGACACGATTGTACGTAGAATGACAGATGGAATCGGTCGTTGTAAGCAAAAGTATAGAGAATTTAAATAAAGGTTTATTGCACTTTGTATATGCATCGATACACCAATGTGCAATGATTAACATCAATAATCTATTCCTCCATATTACTATGTAAATATCACTATATCACTACAAATCATAAAATTTATATGAGAAATATTTTTTTTATTCGTTCTCCTCTGATTAAAAAATTATAGAATTTATATGTCTGCGTTCATGTTTACAGAGAAAGATGCGAAGGAAGAGGAACAGTTAGTCCCACCGGACGGCGGCTGGGGGTGGCTGGTACTCCTGGCCTCCGTTATGGTCAACCTCCTCATCCCGGGCACTGTCAAGTCCTTCGGAGTGCTGTTCGTCGAATTCCTCGAGGTGTTCGACGCGTCACCGGCGGCAGCTGCGTGGATACCGGCGCTTTGTTATTTCTTGTACAGCTCGCTGGGTAAGGATATTCAGACCTTTTGAGGATCTTTCCTTTCGGCTTGACAGATCCAAGATCGAGCGAGGACGTCTCTCTTCGTTTCAGGTCCACTCTCTAGTATACTTTCGGTCAAGTATTCCTACCGCACGGTGACTCTGTTAGGAGGATCATTCGCCGCGGCGGGGATGATGCTGAGCTATTTCGCTAACTCTGTGGCCTTCTTATGCGTTAGGTAATTGGATCTCCTTTTCTCACTTTGAAAGCCGTGCTCGGCGAGATTGTCACGCACATAACACTTTCTCGAGGAAACGATCGGTGTCGCGACATGAATAACATTCCTCCGAACGAATATTTCTTATGTAATCGTCTCTCTGTTCTCAGTTATGGTGTACTAGTGGGCACGGGAGCAGGCCTGGCGTTTCCCCCAACTGTATATATCGTGACGTCTTATTTTGTACGGCTACGAGGACTCGCCAATGGACTCTGCATATCCGGCAGTGCGCTAGGCTCGATATTTCTTCCGCCCGTTCTGGGCTTTCTTCTGAGGGAGTACGGTTATAGGTAGGCTCAATACTGTCGAAATATCAGTTACATTCCGGCTGCAGCCAGATTAAGGCCTGATAAAGAATCGGGTTGCACTGTTGCAGAAGTGTGATACGACCGATTATCTCTCGTTCGTTTACAGAGGCGCGGTATTGATCATGGGTGCAGTCACGCTGAATGTTTGGGCGAGTGCGCTCTTGTACCACCCGGTGGAGTGGCACATGGTGCCAGCACGGCCGTCGGCTGACTATCACGAACCCGATAACGGGGAGACCATGTCAGTAACCGTTACCAGTACTCCGGAGCAAACGGAGAACGGTAACCACCAGCTGCTGTCGTCCGATAAATCCAACGAGAAGGCCGCGCCGATCGTACCGAAGAGCGCGTCGAGCGTCGCCCTTGAGTATTATAAGAACACGCCGGTGCAGGGACGCACGAGGAAGATCAGCATGCCCACCGGGCGCGAGATCAGCGGCCAGATGCACAGCACGCCGACGTTGCACACCGTGCCAGAACGCGGGGGTGTCGTCGACGCCAGCGGCAAGTACTCCAAGGCGCGCTCGCCACTGCAGTCGCCCAGCGCGTCGTCCTTCAACTACGTCAGCACACCGTACCACGGCAGCACACTGTCGGCATTGCACCCGGAGCGCGCGTCCACGTTGACCTTGAACGCGATCTCCAGCACGTTCTCCAGGAAAACGACGACCGAGCGTCGCAACGAGAACGACGACGATAGCAACAAGAACAAGTTCTTCGACTTCAGTCTACTCAAGGATCCCATCTACCTCGTCATCCTCATCTCCAACTCCACCAACGCCGTCAGCTACACTAACTTCGTGATCCTACTGCCGGCCTACGCCATCTCTCTGGGTTTCGATAAGAGCGCCGCGTCTTTGTTATTGTCCATTGTGTCCATGCTAGACCTGGTGGGTCGCATCGGTGGTTCCGCCCTCTCCGACATCAAGATCATGCCCAAGCACTGGTACTTTGTCGGCGGTCTACTCGCCTCTGGTATCTCCTTGGCCATTCTGCCCACTTCCAACACCTACACCATGCTGTCCGTCTACTGCGGTTTCTTCGGCTTGGCGTCCGGGATCTACGTCGGCATCACCGCGGTCATAATGGCCGACATGTTGGGCACCGAGAAGCTCACTTCGTCCTACGGCATCTCGTTGTTCGTCAACGGCGTCATTCAGCTGGTGGGACCGCCGATTTGCGGCTTAGTGTTCGAGCAGATCCGCAGCTACGGACCGATCTTCAGTATACTCGGCATTATCTTGGTGGTGGGCGCGTCTCTGTGGGCCACCGTGCCGTTCATCCGGAAGCGGCAAGCGGCGTTGGAGAAGTCCGCCCGGATAGACAAAGTATAGTAGACCAAATAATAAACAAGGCACACAGTATAGCCGAGTGAACGCTCGACACACGGCGCACATGAGCTTAACCGCGCGATGGTGGCTTCTCGAGGTTGCCATGCCGATAGTGTGTATGTGTAAGTGCGTGTGTGAGAGGAAGAGTGAGAAGATGTCTGTACATTAAACTGTGATGTTAACGTGAGTGTTGTATGTACGACACGGCCGGGCCTCTCCGGGCTGAGCGGATCACCGGCGAAACGAGGCCTCGAGCACCGAAACGTCGATCACTCGGACATTCGATCAGGTCGAATCGCTCAGTCCGGAGGCTCGTCTCACTAATCGTCTATGATTAGCGCGATCAACCGTTGGACAATGATTAATCGTAGCAATTCACATTTATATCGCCAAACCAAACGGTAAATGTGACAGAATCTTACTACATCGAACACTCTTGTATATCAATCGTCTTGAGTAATGACGAGTGAATGACGACTGTATTTAAGTAAGTATGACTCGATTGTATTCGAAGGAAGATTGAGGCTTTATTTCCTTCTACGGGATTAGTATATATTTAGTCAATTGATTTAACAAAACTAACTCGCCGTGATTCTTATCGTGCTTGTGCCGGTAACTTTCGGTTAATTTTATATGCCCACAGAGCGTAATTCTCTATCATTTAAGATCCTTCTCTTTCTTGCGACATAAAACGACGCGCTGCATGTGTATTTCTACAGCTCTTCGCAAAAGGACCATAAAATAATTAGGATATAAATCGTTTTATTTCCGTGCAAAGACGATCTGTGATGTCGCAAAACGAAATCTAGTATTACCATACACATGTGTACTATTGCTTTGTGTCAAGTTTTATTTTTTTTTTTATATATATATATCGCTGTGTGCTAATCACGGCAGTATCTTTTTACGTCTGAGAGGCCCCACGATATCTCCTGAACTGAAACAGGATTGAGATGCAAACAACGATATAAGAATGAGACGCATTTAATGTAGGTCTGTGTACTTAGAACGGTAAAAATACGAAGAGTATTTAAATGAGGAGTACTTAAGAAAGCAATATTGTAAGATGTATACACACATACACCCACACATACACAGATACTTAAAGTTCCTTTTGTGTATCTTCAAAACTTGGAAAGTTTTGGGAGATAATCGCGGTCTTATCGTCCTTTGGAAGGCATATGAAATATAAATGCAACGATTCACTTTATGTTATCGGAAACCGAGAAGTTTCGACTACCAAAGTCGTCTTTGCTTTGTGTCAGCGATATTGAATACACACGATTACACCGATTCGACCATCACATTTATCACGATGATACACATTTATCGCGACGATACGATTTTATATACTATTAAAATCGACGTCGAGGACACTCCGATGCATGGTATTCTCATGCGTCGTGCGAGGTCGTTAATGCACCTTCAATAAGAGTGGATTATTTAGAAAAATCCTTTTCGAGAGAACTTTTTTAGAAGCTAAAGGACACTGAGGTTCCTCACCTCGGAAACCGGAAGAAAAAATAAAATCTCCTGCCTTATATACTCTGGACGTGACAAAGAAAATGATCCTCTCTGAAAGTAACATTTTTCCATCTCTACGAAGATTGTATATTCTAGTTTTACTCAAGTATTTAGCGAAAGACAGAAAAAAAAACAGCGATGCTGGTTGCACCGGGAGAAGCAACCACGGCATAATTTAGCGCACGTACCAATTTCGTCTCTAATAAGTCTAGGGTAAAGTAAATCGCCATGCATTACATATGTATAGTGTCTCTTTCTGAAGACTAGGGTCGTACGTAAATACGATCATGATGCTAGAACGAAGTAGGTCCCATCTAACAGAGAACCATTATCTCGTTTACCAAAAAAGGAAACACGCGTCGCACGCCTTTCGACAAAGGCTGTCCTTTCCTCGCAATCTGCATCGAGAACATTAAGTAAAAATAATCCACATGAAGTGTAAGACTTGTAGCTGTACGAAGAAAAAAAAAGAAAATTATATATATCCGACGAAATGTAGGCTTTAGCCGTTCTAGCGTTAACGCCGTCTTCTGGCGCTCGAAAGAGATCCGGTTAAATCGCTTGCCAATCGAGCTCTTTCGAAATCCGTCGGATATAATGCCTTATGAATACATTATAAGTAGCTTTTAAGTAATATATATATATATATACATAAATATATATATATAATATATATTATGTTTATAACTCTATACAAATACGTAAAATAGAAAAAAAGATATTACTGACGAATCTGTTGATATTTTCCTATCAGGTCCTTCCTTACGCGCACTTGTAACCGGTTAAATAAATTTATCCCCTTTTATTATATATATATTATATATATTTATACTTTAATAGAGGGGCATGTACTTTACACTTACTTTTTCTTGGACTATAATTATGATCTAAATAGTTATAGTTACTTCTCTTTTAAGATAGGTTCAGCAGCTGGTGGAGCATCCCTGAAGTTGGGGAATTGTTCCCACGGTGCTGCTAGTTCAAATTTACGGAATTCTTGGGTCAACTCCAGCGGTTCGACCACTATTCTCTTATGTTCGTCATCGTATCGCAGCTGTAAGGGAAGAATCATCGACTGTTAGAGCAATTCTCTACACCAGAAAAACTGACCATGCTTTGTGACCAGATTTCTTTACAATGGCAATAGAAATCAATTTAATTGAATAATCACCTCGACATAACCACTGAGTGGAAAATCTTTTCTCAATGGATGCCCTTCAAAGCCATAATCTGTTAGAATCCTACGAAGATCAGGGTGATTTGAGAAGAACACGCCAAACATGTCCCATACTTCTCGTTCATACCAATTAGCAGCTTTGAATATATCGCAGATGGAGTCAATTGGTGTCAATTCATCGGTATAAGTTTTGACTCTGATACGTGAATTATACCGCAATGATAACAGGTTGTAAACAATCTAAAATAATAAGTATTCTCCATTGATTTTTGAAAACTCGATATTGATTCAATTTGTGTCAGATATATATGTACATACTTCAAACCTGAATTGTCTACTGGGTACATCTAATGCGGTAATATCTGACAGGTTAACAAATTGTGTATTATGGTGATCTTTCAAAAACGTCATCATAGGGATAATACCATCGGGAGCGATGAGTAATTCTAGCTCATCACCAGCAGTCAGCTGTATTTGTTGTATGTACTTTGGCAAACAATCAGCAATGTAATGACCAAAGTTTGTCAACTGCTGGATATCAACATGACTCTGTTTGCGCACTGTAGCTGCAACAGTATCAAAGATAAAATGACGATTTCAATCGTGTTTTGCATATGTGTGCGCAAAGAATTATTTTATGCACAGAAAAGAATCATTTTTCTCATTAAGGAAATTTGGAGCAAAGTTTAGAAATATGCTGACATGTTTCTGGTAAACTATCAGACACGACACGTAACGTTCATATTCCATTGGTATTTCGGTGTTTCACAAATTCTACGAACGAAAAATCATTGTACATACGACGAGATTCCGTTTTTTCCATTTTCTCGTTGGTGATGGTCGTAGTGGTCGCAGTGCTGTTCCATCGTATCGATAACGGAGAGACGACGGCATAACCTATTAAGCAAACATATATATGTTATTACATAATTTGGTGGATACGTCATACGCGCGAAAAAAATCCACATTACTTCTTGGAGTGGCGATCGGCAAATTCCGCGAAAATTTCCAACAATTCCTCAATAACGACGTCATTTTACCGCAAAATATTCACTGTTAAAACACACTCACAAACACATTAGAGCATATTTGGGCTACCAGATGGCGATACTATGTCCATCTAACGTTCACGCACTTCAACTACTTATGTGCCGAACAAGGAACATTTTACCGGCGAAGATAAAATATACGTGCTCACCGAATAATTATAAAATTATTAGAGTTAAACTAAATCATTAAACGTGGGTTCTTACATCATTACTACATATTGCTTCAGTAAAAAATTTTAACTTTTTAATAAGATACATATTTTATATCGGAACCGGTATCTTAAGAATAAAAGTGATAACTTTGCGTTAATAAATTTATTTGATATCGCTATGGCCAATGTACAAATATTAGGGATTTTCAATAAGAAGTCATCACATTTGTCACTGTCAGCTGGAATGGATAGTTTTAAAAATATTGTGCCGTTCTAGTGCTTGCAATTCCACGAGAATGGTGGCTATGGTATGCCTCAATTGATGAAACTTTGCCAAGGATAATTCAAATGTTACACATTCTCCTGTATTAAAGATCCACTCCATGATTATGTTTGGCTCTAGTACTCTATTTAATATGCTGCAATAAAATAATATAAATGCCTTTATAAAAATAGCCATACAACAATCATTTAATTATCTTATAGTAAAAACACTTAAAATTTAAATTCTTACTTAGATGAAATAGTGATATCCACACGCCATCTGCACGATATTAACTGTGGATTAAACTTTGTCCTCTGAATTAAACCTGACAGCAGGTATGACTGTTTTGGACCATAAATGACAGAAGATAAATCTTCTATACAATCTGGAGCCAATCTATAATACATAAAAAATTATACATGTTTATCTATAAGATACTACAACTTATATATATATATAAATTAAATACAGTCTTTATTAACAAGGTAAAGTCGAACCAATGTGTTTTGATTATATTGTCATACTACATAAATAAGAATATAAATAAAACAGTCAGCATATATTTACCTTAATTCCTCCAGACATTGCTTGAACTCTGTAGGTTTAAGGATATGGCACTGCAAACGAAGATATGTTTTCAAAATTGTAAGAATGGCAAAATAATATTCATCAATATGATCTTCAGGTATATTATATTTCTTGCTTATCCGCTCCAATACACCTTCTTCTATGTGTTCTAACTCTATAGCTTTTACTGCAACTGCAATTTTTGAGATAATTAATATATACGTACATAAACCATATGTTAATTACATCTAACTGAATTTGTATTTAACAGAACCAATCTGTCAAACTCACGCTGCATCAATGGACGAGCGAACGTCTTCTTCAATTCCATAAGATATTTTGTCTTACTCCCCAAAACGCTCAGAATTTGCGTTTGGAAGGAAGCAGCCATATCTCTGACTGACGCTCAAATCAATTATCAGATATCAAATGGACTTTTTTTTCAAACCAACCTAACCCTAACGCGATCAAACTTATTGTAACTCTTAATTAGAGACGGATGAATTGACGTTTGACTCATTTTGCATTCGAAGGTTCCATTATCTCCGCAATATTTCCAGATAGGCTTTCATTTCTCGTTAGCTGACAGAGATAATAAAAGTTTACTCATCTACACTTGTTCGACTGTGCTATTGAGATTAAAAGTTTGCCCAATTCGAGTCGTCGAGTCGTACTACTTGGAGATAAAGGTTCCTCCGAGGTCTCTCGGGACGCCGTTCGAACTAGTAATGTACTAGAAACGTTGTGTTCCGTGTGGTGCGTCTTTCTCGTCCACCGGCTCGCATGTGTGCTTGGAAGTTACTATTGTGAAAACACCGCCGACTGCAGCGCGCTCTAGTCGGTGAGACGGTTTTTTGTACCCTTGAACTAGCATTTTTATTGCACGGCTGATCTCCTTCTCGGTACTCATACATACGTCACGCGTGTGACTTTACGTGGGTATACGTGTGCGTATGTGTGCGTACACATTTTACACACACACACACACACACGTAGCGTTTTCTACTAGGCGACAAATGTCTTTCGCGTAATCGGGAGCACGAAGCCGATTAGCTTCCTCGTTCCGCGCAACAAAACCTGCAAAAACTCGGTCGTTTCTCGCGCATCGTTTCACTCCTTTCCACGTGCACACGACGGATATACATATAATATATATGTACCTTGGCGCCCTCGAATAGATATCGTGTATATAACGTACGTATATTTTTACATGCTCTTGGGATCGCGAAATGCTCGTGATTGATTAACGCCACTGTCTACTCGGGCCGAATGCTATGTAATTCGACGTTGCCGCGCGCGTTGGTAAGAGTGAAGGAAGTGGAGCTGAAAGTGATGTAGGATTAGAAATTTGTCGGCGAGGTGTTAGTGCGATTAAACGCTGAGAGGAAATGCTGCTGGCCGTTGTGCTTTGACGCTCCGAAATAATGTTCGACTTTGTGCGGGCCGTCTCCGCACATTCGGAATTATGAGAAAGAGCCAGAACCATATTTCGTCCGGGAACTCAGTGCTGCTTTTAGGAAGAAACGATTCCAGGAGTCGTATGTACGCTTGACATGGTTTATCGAATCCTGCCTATGTAAGGTTTTACAGAAACCACTAATAAAACGTATGGATCGTATCATGAATGTAAGTACACATCTAGCCAGTAATGTCCCCTTTATGTCATTATCCTAAGTTAAATTACTCGAGGGTATTCTTACTGTAATTAAATATAATACATGAACTTGTATGCCTCGCAATGAATGAATTTGCATGCTAAAGGTACAACATTGTTCTTGGGGTATCGATGTTTACTGTCACATTAATTGGTTCTGTTGTACTTTCTATAATTTGTAGTAGTTGCGCAAATATGTTTTCTCAACATGTTGATTGTAGAAAAAAAAGATACAGAATTAGGTTACGGTGGTGGTCAATTGCTGTCCTGTTCTTTCTTCCGTGTAAATTATTTTCAGAATGTTTCATTCTACATTATTCTGGCACACAGTAGATGGCAATTTGATTATGTAACTCGTGTTCATGGATTATTGACCTGAAATCTTGGTAAACTTGTTTTTGATGACGTCTTTAGAGTGTAATTATATTTCTCTCTATTTTTGGCTTCAAGTGTTGAGTAATGTAAAACTGTTATGACTGACAAGGAAGTTTTCTTTTCAGCTGCATTTTTATATTCGATACTTGATATATGAGATGCACAATTTATATTCAGGAAGAAAGGAGAGAAAAGATAAAAGCATACAGGATACTTGATATATGAGATGCACAATTTATATTCAGGAAGAAAGGAGAGAAAAGATAAAAGCATACAGGATACTTGGAAAATGCAGCTGAGAAGTAGTGTTGTATGACTGAATAATAATATATATTTTAACATACGTAACTTTGTCATTTGAAAAAATATGTTGTTTGAGAATAATTTAAATGTAAATAGAAGAAAGTGCTTTTGTAAATTCTTTTTATTACTAACAATTAGCAGCATTTATTGCTTACTTTAATACAATAACAATGTGTGTACATATTTTTAAATATTTTACCAAGATATGTGTATGGGTTTATAAAACTACTGTGTGCTATTTTATTGATTATTTTTAAATTAATTATTCAGTAACTTTGCAAATATCTATATATATATACAACTCCTCAATATAATAATTCCAGCATAATACTTTAGATTTTATTATTATAATTATACTATTCTGCATTTTTACATGGGCTTATAAAACAAAGAGACAAGTGGAGCATAATTTTATACATTGTCTTATATATTTGATTATTAACATATTATTTGATTTATCAAATCAAAATATATTAAGTAATTATCTATCTAATTCTCGACACAGGTGGTCAGCATAGCAGAGAGGTGGTGTCGAGAAGGTGGTTGACACGCCTTCGTATATTTGAAATGATCGAGAGTGTATCACGCAGAGCGTTGAGTGGCTCCAGCGGGAGCTACCACGTTCGTGGCGCTGAATTAGCGAGAAATCGCAGGTTAAAATCTTTGTCAGCTACCGTTACTTTTCTAGATGACACACAGCACACGTTTCAATTAGATGTAAGTCTGTGTACAATACTTATACAATACAATATTGCAGCTGTACAATATCTCCTTGTGGATATAATTATTATATTTGACGAAAAAATAAATGTATATATTGCAGAAACGAGCTAAAGGACAAGTTCTACTAGACTTGGTATTTCAACATTTAGAACTCATTGAAAAGGATTACTTTGGTTTACAATATGCTGAAAATGGAGTTAGTACAACCATTCCTACATCTGATATGATGGTAACGTATTTTAAATAATAATAAAACATATTAATAACATCGAAACCTTCAGCAGAACTTCAAAAATATCTATAAAAACAGCAATATATGTATTAATTTTTAATATGATCATTTTCAGAGATGGCTAGATCCGTCTAAATCTGTGAAAAAGCAAATACGAAGTAAGGGTAAAGATCGTATTTCCTTAAAAAAAAAAAAATAAATAAAATTGGATATTATATGAAAAATAAATATGTTAATAATTAAATTTAACTGTACAAGTATAAACATTATATATATATATATATGTTTATTCGTTTTAGGTGGGCACTTCTTTTTCAGAGTAAAGTTTTATGTATCTGATCCTAGTAAACTTCAAGAAGAATATACCCGATATCAATTTTATTTGCAAATACGAAGAGATATTCTTCAAGGGAAACTCCAATTACCACCCAGTACAGCTTGTTTAATCGCAAGTTATACCGTTCAATGTAAGTTTCAAAATGAACTTAATAATTATATATTCTTGTATGTAGAATCATATATGCATGTGTCGGCATTTGATTCGTTGTATCTCTTATTTATGTGTATGTAGCGGAATTAGGAGATTATCATCCTGAGGAACATGGGCCAGGATATCTTTCGCAATTGCAATTGATACCCGGGCAAACTGAAGAAATGGAAAAAAAGATATCGGAATTACACAAACTACACAAGTTTGTATATGTTTGATCATCTATGCATGAAACTTATTCGTTATAAATTTTACTTATTTTTAATAACAACAACAAAAATTTTTCTTTAGAGGACAGTTACCAGCTGATGCAGAATTTAACTTCTTAGATCACGCCAAACGTTTAGACATGTATGGAGTGGAGTTACATAAAGCTAGGGTACATATCGCGCAAAATCGAACGCTATTTTCATGATAAGTAAGAGCAATGGCAATAAACGGATATTTTGTTTCTCTCTTAGGATTCAACAAACAAAGAGATACAGTTGGGTGTCACGTCCATCGGGCTGGTTGTGTTTCAGAATGGCATAAAAATCAACGTATTTTCATGGTCAAAAATAGTTAAAATCTCCTTTAAAAGGAAGCAATTTTTTATACAGCTTCGACGAGAGCAGGTAAGTCCGATTGTCGATCGATCACAAGTTTAATACGCGATTTTCCTTTGTTAATTTTGGAATACGTGAATTAATACGTTCATCCTTGCAGTCTGAAAATTACGATACACTACTGGGCTTCAACATGCAAACTTATCGCAGTTCGAAAAATTTATGGAAAGCTTGCGTCGAACATCACACTTTCTTTAGGCTTCACAGTCCAAAAATGCGACCGAAACGGTTTCCCCTCACTTTAAGCAGTAGGTTTACATATTCAGGACGGACGGAATATCAAACGGTCGAAGACGGAAAACACAGAGCACGCGTGGAAAGAACATTTATACGGTAATTAAAAGTAGCCGAGTTCTACTATTATCAAGAGAATATATATTTTATTTGTTATTTGCACATATATATATATATATATATATATATATATATATATATATATATATGGCTCTTTCTTACAAAGCATTTTTCAACGCTTAGATCACCTAGCAAGAAAATAGCTCATACTATTACGACAGCATCCGTTACCGAGGAAAAAGGCAAGTTAACGATACCTCCTGGAAGACCGCCGCGATCTTACGACAATAAAGTTCAATCTCTCGGCGCTCGCGAACCTCGTCAAGCGTGGGGTGAAGGAAATCAAAGTGACGAGTTAGTTGCACATATCATATTTACCTTTACACATTAATATAGCGATAGAGAATATATATTATCTTTTAAATTGATGTCTATATTTTCACTTAGCATCTTCAGTTTCATTTATCTCCTCTTATAGTGAAGGTGGTTTTTTATCTTTGAGGGAAGAAATAACAGGAAGCTACACGCAAGGTGGGGCGTTCTCGCCGGCGTTAGGATCTCGAGTGTTCAGTTACGCGGATGACGATACGACCGCCGAAAGAAATATCTATGATCTACCGGACTACAGCGAGCCTACCAGTTCACCAGCTCCGCAAGTATGTGTGTTGGTGTATTTCGGATAACATGAATCTTCCTAACCCATAAATGACGAAGCGAAGGCGTTCTACGAGCTCTTTTCATTGCTTCAGATATTAGAAGACGGCTTAGTAACCATATCTTTGACACCGGACGAACAGGGTCGTTTTGGATTCAACGTTAAAGGTGGATTAGATCTGGACATGCCGATCTTGGTGTCGCGAGTGGCTCCAAACACGCCCGCCGATCGTTGTTTCCCTAAACTGAACGAAGGAGATCAAGTAAGTATTTTCGTTGAATGTGTAGAACGTTAAATCAAGCTGGTTCAACCACAACGAAACACTAAAGCCTGGACTTGTATCAGGGCATCGCTGTATCTTGAATATCGGTAGGTTGCGTTTGGTACTTGTTTGAGGCTCTCTCAACACTTTATAAGACAATGACTGTGCAGGTTGTCTACATCAACGGGATTGATGTGAGCGGTTTACTGCACGAGCACGTGGTCAATTTAATACGGCAGTCGCGCGACTGCGGACCCGGTGAACTCACATTAACTGTTAGACCCAACGCGCTATACAATGCATTGGCTGGTACCGATGAGACATCTGAAGAAGAGCCACCTTATAGGTAGTATCATATATCGTGCATATGTAATATACTTGAAACTAGGATTTATAAATTTTCTAAGTCTAATCTGTCGTGACGAACCGCAAGATATGTGCCTGATGCGCCTCACGCCGCTATTGGATCCGATGCGTTAGCACAGTCTATGTTACTGCTTGCGGATGGCCTAGCGAGCGGTGCTCTTATCGCGCAGTATGAACAGTTATACAGGAAAAACCCGGAGCTCACGTCACTCGAATCCAAGAAGCCGGAGAATCAACCGAAAAATCGTTATCGGGATATATCGCCATGTAAGTACCAGCTTTTTCCGTGTACAGGAGAATGAATCAAACTAAATTGCGTAAGAAGAATTTGTAGAGACATAAAGAAAGAGACAGAGAGAGAGAGAGAGAGAGAGAGAGAGAGAGAGAGAGAGGTGAAAATATACGGCAAATAATATAGAAAGATAACTGATATGTATTTATTTATATAATTTATTTATATTCATTCATTAATTCATTAATTTATTTATGTAATTGTATAATTTATTTATTGTCCATTTATTTATTTATTATTTATTTACTCATTGCCTTTTTTCCTATATATAATTTTTTAATTACGAAAATATTGTCAAAAATGAAATGTTTCTTCTTCTTTTATGTAAGTTTATTTAAATGTATTATCTATGTGGAGCCAAAGGATACTTTTATTGCCAATGAATATTATTATTATTTTTATACGACAGACATATACATTGTTGTAGATGACGTTACTCGAGTAATTCTGATGGGATCCGCAAACGGAGATTATATTAATGCCAATTACGTGAACATGGAGATACCAGGTTCGGGCATTATCAACAGGTACATCGCCACGCAAGGTCCCTTGTCTTCCACCGTTGCAGATTTCTGGCAGATGGTTTTAGAAGCTGGCAGTACGCTGGTCGTCATGCTGACCACTTTGGTGGAACGCGGTCGCGCGAAATGTCATCAATACTGGCCGGCGTATAACGAGACCCTTACGTTGAGGAGTCTCACGCTCACGTCGACCGCGGAAAACGTCGAGGACACGTTTATTTTTAGAGAATTTATACTACGCGACGTTAACGTGAGTAATGATTCGCGATATCACGAGCATGCAACTTGTTTCTTCGTACGCAAATGCATAATATCCGGCGATCGAGATAGAAAATACACATCTTTGTCGTTTTTTATTCGTTTTTGACGGGTGTACATTCGTGTCTCTGCAGACCGGCGAGGAAAGAGATATAACGCATATGCAATATTGCGGCTGGCCCGATCACGGAGTGCCCAGCGATTGGCGACAATTCACCACGTTCACGGAGCGCGTTAGGGCAGCTCGTACTGGAATAGTCGAACCTGCGGTTGTACATTGTTCAGCTGGAATAGGACGTACCGGTGTGTTAGTGCTGATGGAGACCGCTTTGTGTCTAATCGAGGCTAATCAACCGGTGTATCCATTAGACATCGTACGCTCTATGAGAGACCAGAGGGCAATGATGATACAAAATGCTGTAAGTTGCCGGTCTTCACCTCGTCGTGTTTTTTATTCGGATAATGTAGGGAATCGTTTTACATTTAAATCCGAATGTTTTTCAGAGTCAATATAGATTTGTGTGCGAGGCGGTCCACAAGGCTTACAACGAAGGGATAGCGAAGCCACTTCCGGAGTTCAGTAGGTGAAAATGAAGATTCAAAATGAGGGCAGCATTGTAATTATATCATTTCTTTTCTCACATCTTGCGTCAAGCGTAATGCCACTAGAAGGTAGTTTTATACTTTGACAATAACATATATATATATATATATATATATATAATTTAATATATATAGTATATTTCTCTTATAGTAAAATGGATATTTACTGTGTAAAAAAAATATATATATATACATCTTTCACATTGGTATGTAAAACTGACGTCCGATTCTCGTTCACCGTTCTCGTGTGTTAAAAGAATCCTTTCTTCTTCAATTTAATCATGCACAGAAGATCAATTTTAGAATTCTAGCGTCCATTTCCATTTCTCTCTACGAAATATTGTCCAATGGTGACGCGTGATCTTGCTTGTTATGTCATGCATGTACACAATTTGTACTTTATGATATTTTAAATCATATTCTTTTCTGGCGAATATCCACGAAGCAAAAGAGGCAATGTACTATATGATACATTAGCATTAAATTTATGTAATAGAAAATCAGATCTGCGTACAAGTTGCATATATAAGAGAATGAAATCAAGGAAATTGATGATCAGATGTAACATATTTATACAAATTCAAGCGCGCCTTAGATAATGCAAACTCAGCTTTATTTCAAACAATAATTTATAATGATTAAACTTTTGATATATTATGTTAAAAACTTGCTATTATGTCGCGTTAATTGCTATATTGACATAATAACTGCCATTTGTACAATGTAAATATTGAATTATATTTTACATTAAATTTTTTTTTTTTTAGATAATTTAAATGCGCCATATTTTTAGCGCAAAATTTGACGCGGATACTCGTCTCGCACTTATTTGAAACTCTTTAAAACGTTAGATATATCGGATAATAAAAGAGTTTCGGTAAAACGAAATGAACATCCGCGTCAAATTGTATCTTTGTATTGAATAATTATGATGTCGCTTTTGATGTATTTGTTTCAACAAATATACTTAGAAATAGGCAAATGGATTACATTAAAATCAGCGACAGAATCATGTAAGATTAATTAATGAGAGAGAAAGAATATAATATTAATTAAGAGGATGCCATAGTCGTTGATGATGAACTTGATAAGTGTCGATAACGTAGAAGCGGTCCTCGAAATGTTACGTCACGTAACACTGACATGATCACACTATTCTTGTTGTATTTCTTATACATATATTTTACGTGAATGTGAGTGTGATATAAATGTGAATACGATGAATATGTACTCTGTTTTATCATATCTAACAGAAAATCTAACCAAAATGTATGAAGTTTTTTCTGCAAATTTTTCATATCTTTTTAAATCTCTAAATTTGATTGTCAAAGGTATAAAGGTGTTCTTTGAAATTGTCCTGATTAAAGCATTGGCACATTCGGTACATACAATCTGCAAGATTTCTGTATCAGGTAATAAATATTTACGCTAACTGACAGCTAGAAGTGCCAATCTTAAGATTTTCAATTGCTTCAATTCATTTTTGCACGTACTTTCGCTGTATAAAAGTATTTATAATTCTGTGCAACCAGTGAAACGTAAACTTTGCAGAAAAAAATTAGTATTCCGTCAGTGAAGTTTCAAGTATGGCATCCTCTTAATGCAGAAAATAATATATTTACATCACAAAGTCGAAGTACAAGTGCGAAAATAACGATGAGTGAAAAATTTAGATGCAATAATATAAATATAAAATATAAAAAGAAATATTGCACGATATAAACGAGACATAAGAAAAAAACGCTAAAAAGTTACGTGAATTGAACATACTAGATATCTAGTTATCGCTGCATTAACTGTGAATGGCAGGTCCGAATAGATTTGGAGATGGTATTATTACATAACGAAAAAATTTGCTGATAGACTGAGTTATGTATCCAGCAGAAATACTCCAGTGAAATTGCGTCGTGCGCTAATGGACGCCAAATTTGTCGAGGAAATTATCATTAACAATCGAATCGCGGTAGAAATCGCTCGATTTGTACGATGAATCGTGCAGAAACTTGTCCGTCTTATACAAAGAGAGAATCATACAAACGCTAATTAAAAGCACACACAGCGAAGTACAATCTTCACAATATTGGCAGAGCGAATTGCATGAGCAGCTATTCTTTATACTCATAAGAAATATGAATCAAAAAGTTATGTGAAAGCATATTGAGCCTTCTTCATTTTACGATATTTAAAATAGCCGATCTCTAGTAGGAAATTTTATACCGAAGGAAGGAAAATGTCTTTTAATCATTTTCAAGTAGTAGTTCGCTTAAAGACGTTAGTAAACCACTCGATAATGCGTATATATATAAATTATGGAGATTGCTTCAATAAGTACATTATTTTGAAAACATAACGTATAACTGTTTTACGTACACTCTACTAAATACACGTATATTGATCAAAATATACACAAACTGATCCGTCTCAATGTTGTAATAAGTATTATTAATCGCAGGATCGCGTCTTTTATTATTAACCTTTTTTGAGGAACGATAATATCCAGTGAATAATATAGCTCGCGCATATTTATTTTTTACATAGTGAGTCATTTTACACACTCTCACATATCTTTGTATAAACGCTCAACTCTTTCTAATTAACTTTATGAATGTCATAACTCGTAAGCTTCTTTTTATTCGATATATTTGCTGAACCTTTTAATAGTATAACGCATCATATATTAACATCAGCGCATTTTATAATCTATTTTTGTAATAATACAAGTTGGTACTACAATAAACATTACTAGGAAGATAGTAGTTTGTTCATCTTTCATGCGTGTTTGAAAGGATATAAGTTACTTACTCATTACTATTACTTACTTATCTTTTATTTTCAACTTTTGAGAAACATTTGTTTAATTCTGTATACAATAACCGATACGATATAACTTTTTCTCCGCTTCACTGTCTTTTAAGATTTCTTTGTCGTTTAAGTTTAACTTGTATCTTTCTTTATAGCGCATGAAAGGACGAGAGAGGGAGAGAGAAAGAGAGAGAGGACAGGAAATGAATGAATGCATGAATGAATGAAACGACACATCTTTCCACGGTATAAGTCTAATTTGGCAAAATAAATTAAAGTTACAAAGAACCACTATAAGAAAATTATAATTTGACAAAATCATTAATATATTATACAAAATGTGTGTGTGTGTGTGTGTGTGTGTGTGTGTGTGTGTGTGTGTGTGTGTGTGTGTGTGTGTGTGTGTGTGTGTGTGTGTGTGTGTGTGTGTGTGTGTGCGTGCGTGCGCGCGCGCGCGCGCGCGTGTGTGTGTGTATAGAAAGTGGAACTATATTGTGTGAGTTACTACCTTCTCCTCTGTTTTACAGTGATTCAGTAATATGTATGACTAACAATATATATTTTATATACTACTCATACCTTGTATAAATCAACATTTTTATGTACATATTGTATCAAATATTAACAGTGTAAAAATCAAAATAGTCTCCTCTTTAGCACAACAGAAAAAATCAACCTATAAAATGGTACAAAATGCGTGTATATGAAGTAAGATTTGCATTATGTAAAACGGACAAGAAAATCAAGATAACACATTACATGTGTAGCGAATTTTATACTTATAAGGATGTCAAAAATTTTATGATATATAAGTTTTACTTAGCTATTATTTAGCTCGAAATAACTATAACAACTTCCGTTAACATAAAGTGTAACTTAATTGCCAAGTTAACTTTTGCTTACATGCAACTGGAAGTATTTTTAATTGAATATGTTGTAACATTTCTTCGAACTGCAGTATAGCACATTGCGCTGAAAAATCTTTCGCAATCGACTTCATATTTTAAGTATGTTTATCATAATTAACTTCCGTTAAAATCTCGGATAGTAGTGCCTTGTATATGTTTCCGAAACAGTGGTTTTATGTACGAATTAAAACGTCTGAATGTGTAACATCGTTGTAGAATATTGCTTCCAAGCAATCAGTTGTAAATGAATACGTTAACGTCCATTAGCTTAGTCTTACAATTCTTGATGATAATACAACTGAAAGATGTCTAGTTTCTCATCATTTATACTTTTTCAATATAAAACTGCTGTATAGCCGGTTCTTCTTGATCACTTTTCTAAATATTTAGAGTTGTTAAATATTAGGTGCGCAACTAAGTTCCCGCTGTTTGTGAATAGATGGCTCCAGCAGTAAGTGTTGGTCGATTTTGACATATCCAAAACATCATGAAGCAAGCTTAGACATATTGTAAACAAACCACTTTGACACGTTAGTGATTTTGTTTTGGCGTCATATACTTTTGGTTGTGTGAAAATGTCTGATTTTGTGCCAAATAATCGTCATTTGCGGGAAGTGTTGATTTTCTTATTTCATTCGAAGAAAACGGCGGCTGAAGCTCATCGAGAGCTCCAAAAAGTTTACTGAGATGCTGCTCTAAGTGAAACAACGTGCCGTGATTGGTTCCGTCGCTTCAAAGACGGTGATTTCGATGTTGACGACCGTCCGCGTGAAGGAAGGCCAAAAACCTTCGAAGACGCTGAATTGGAGACATTGCTCAATAAGGATCCATGCCAAACGCAAGAACAGCTTGCTTCAGCATTAGGAGTTACCCGCCAAGCCATTTCCAAGCGACTGCATGCGTTGGGAATGATTCAAAAGCAAGGAACTTACTACAATACGAGCAGAGACACGACAAAGTGATTCTACTGCATGACAACGCTCGGCCTCATGTCGCCAAACCCGTTAAAACCTACTTGGAAACGCTCAAATGGGAAGTCCTACCCCACCCGCCATATTCCCCAGATATTGCGCCGTCCGATTATTACTTGTTCCGTTCGATGGCACATGGTCTGGCTCATCAGCAGTTCCGCTCATATGAAGACATCAAAAAATGGCTTGATTCGTGGGTAACCTCATAAGACAAACGCTTTTACCGTAACGGTATTCGAGATCTGGTAGAAAGATGGGAAAAAGTTGTAGCTAGCGATGGGCAATACTTTGAATGATTCATTTGTAACCATTTTTTCACAATAAAGTTATATTTTCATAAAAAAAAACAGCGAGAACTTAGTTGCGCACCTAATATATAAAATATATCGTACACGCATATATATATATATATATATATATATATATATATATATATGCGTGTACGATATATATATATATATATATATATATATTAGTAATTCAGTTTATAATTATAAAATAATTGGTATTTTTATTACGTTGCAAATGCTCGATATTTTTTTCAATCAGATATAAAATAAGATGAGAGAAAAGCATTTTCTTCGAAACATATATCGAATAAATAGTATTCGGTTAAATTTATATCAGAGGCAGATATAACGCATAAAAACGTACGACTACAAACGTAAACAATTATAAGGGAAACTGCGATCAGCTATTTACACATTTTTTAATTCGTCGAAAGAAGTTGAAGCTGCAAATTGCAAGAAGATTTGCAAATCAAAAAGAACGGTCCTTCTTGACCAGGCATATATGTAGAGGGAATAATATGATACGTTCCTGCTGGTATATCCTCCAGCTCTAAATACACAAAGCCAGATCTGCGAACAGAGATAAGGATAAATTGCAGAACAGTCGCGAGAATGTGCGCGAATTCTCTGTGCGAGAAATAACCGTTAAAAATGAAACGATTCAAATACAAAAGTAGAAACCTGAATGGTCCAGAACTTTTTGTCTTAAATGCAGTCGCTGCGTTCGTATCGTTCAGCACGACGGTGTTGATGTCAAAGCCTATTTGATACTGTTTAGGTCCTTTCAGAATAATTAATACATAGTTGTTATTATGCGCGCTTTCAAGTACTAATTGATATCGTGGATTTCCCATGTATGTCGGATGATTGCCACATCCTCCTGCTGTGGCACCCTTCCATTGACCAGTGACCTGAGAGGACGAAAAATCCGGTATTAATATGTAGATTTTGTCATCTGAAAATCTCAGACATCCGTGCAAATGATACACACCTCTTCTTCGTATTTGTAGAATTGTGGTATTTTCTGCAGCGAAAATGGACACGTGCCGTACACACGAAGTGTATAAAATATTGTATTCGTTTTTTCGTACTGAGATATGACTAAAGTATATTTGGGATCGCTTTGCTCTCCCAATTTGATCTTGCACAAGTAATGTGGGCTGTTTATTCTCACACCGTCAATATACGGTGGCGGGTCATCTAGACAATTTTTCACGATATATAATTCACTCTAACGATGGTTAAAGATGTATAATATAATATTGAATATTAGAACAGACTGATGTGTACTTACGCGGATAGTAAACCCTTTTCCCTTTGTTACGATATATCAGAACAGTGATGTATTCCTGATTCTGTCGAAAGTCGGCTATATCTGTAATATGTCTTGTAAGAAGTACCCAGATAGCACCTGATCCTTTTCCTTGTATTTCTAATGAGAACTGCGGGTTATCGCCAATATTGTACGCATCCTTTGCAGGACCGATACCAGCTCTCCACATTCTGCAAGAACAATTATTTGGAGTATTACCATAAAGCAAGGAGGCAATGACCTATGATACATAGTTGAATTAATTAAAGAAGAAGTTACATACTGGTGTATGCAGTAAGTATGGCTGAACAATCCCGGATTCCAGTTTAAGTAAAACACGTCGAAGAATCGACATATACTATCATAATCAATCCAAAAAACACCGTTGTCAAATTCCGAAGCAGATTCCGGATCATAATTTAATGCTTCCTTCAAATCCTGAGTCCAATGTTTCATATCGAGCTCGGAATAATTGCCCCTCCATCGCAAGTGAGACCATGGGTTTTTTAATTGTAGTAATCTTTCTCCCTAATACATACATACATACATACATACATACATACATACATACATACATATATATATATATTTTTTAAAAAACAATAAGAATGTTAAATTCTTACTTTTGCTTATAAGCTGAATAGAACTGCTTGTAATATTAGAAAACGTTTGAAATATATAAATGTTAAAAGGGGGTAAATCTATCTTGCTCACATTAATCTTTCTCACATCATGGACGGCATACGCATGACTCGGTACGAGACCCGTGCGGTCCGCATCCGAATCCGATAACTCTCCCGTGGCTACAGTGACTAGCACGTCTCCTTTATGAAGTCGTAATAATAACGTATCAAATAGATTGTCTTTATTAAAATCCGCGTCACTTGGCCTTATTGCCCATCTCTCAGGAATCCAGCCAGTTAAGGCGTGTAAATCTATATTCTGTAGGAACAAACACATATTAAACGACAGAAAATATCAATAAGAAAAATCCACAATTTAGAGCGATGATTTAATGCTGTAAGGAAATATAAGCTCACACTATTCGATCCAGGAAAATCGTAACCACCCATTACTTTCATATAAGCCTTCTCAAGTAAAGAAATCCATAGCTCCCCACGATTGCTAGAGTAGGAACAGAGTAATTGGTTGTATCGGCTTACAGGCAAAAGGTCATCTATTATTACTTTGCGTGGAACACCATTGATGTGTAGTTTCACCATGTATTTTCCTGACATTATATGTTTATCATTTCTAATATATAATAAATAATTAAATATGCGTATATGTTTTTTCGTATTTATGTAAAAAATTCGAGTCCCCGATAAGTAATTTTCCAGTATATTTCACAGCTATACGATCTCAATGTGAGAAAAAATAAAGCCATCGAGTGCAAATATTTCAAGTTGCATCAGTGTGAAAAATAAAGCCCAAATGAAAATATAGATAAAATAGATAAAAATAGATAAAAAATGCTAGTACAAGATATACCTCTTCCGTGTAATTTAATGCGAGCACTTATTGAGTATAACATAGAGAATGTGTTAAAGTTCTTTAAAACAAATAAACTGTAATTACCGAATGGATTGTATATAGGCTCCTTGTTTTTATTTTTAGGATAAATAATGGACGTTATGAGTCTTCGCCCAAACTTCTTCTCATATTGAGCACTCACAGCGAGTGAAGCGACAAAGGAACAGTCAGAGATCACCTGAAAAAAATATGAAACCATTAAACATTGCCTACTTCCTTAAATGTGTATTACTAACCGTTTGTTTTATGCTGTAGTAATCTACATGATGACCAATGACTATTTTTGGTTCAGAATATAGTTCCTCCGGTCGGCACCATCTAGCGAAGTCAAGCTTTTGTTTCGGTGCTAGTTCTAATAACCCATCTTTGTCGGTAAATGGAATAGCATATCGGAATTTTTCAGTAAGATCAATATGCATAAATGGTACAAATTCATTGTCGTTAATATGAGAACTATGGAACAGTACTTTCTTCTCTTCTTCAGTATAGCTACTAGTTCCACCACTGACTTTAAGATGAGCACTGCTTCCACGATGAAGCTGAGGCTTGTTAACGTTCCTCACTAAAATTTAATCAAACAGATGTATAAATACATCATAGCTTCGTGTTTTCCTTCCTTCACACTTACTAGTTGGGGCAGCTGATGCATTTACCGGTGGTATAGTGTCTGGGAAACTGGTTTCTGGTACAGGTGGTAGTTTGGCAAGACTTGTAATAACCTTATCATCCTCAACTGGACTTTTGATTCCTTTCAAAGACTCAGCCCGCTCAACGGCGACTCTAACTAGATCTGTTAATTTTGCTTTTAGTTCAGCATCGCTAGTTTTCTGTAATATATGTATAAATTATGTATAAATTAAATAGAAATCAACTTGAGAAATACCTAACAGCTATCAGCAGAATTACACATACTGTACTAAGACCAAGTTCAGCAGCATCTGTATATAATTTCACTGCAATGTCTTTTAAACCCGCTTCATCTGCATCTAATGCTTGACTGATGAGAAATTTACATCTTTGTAATTCATGACGTGAAGGTTCTGTCTTATGACTGTTCTGCTCCTCTTCATTGACTAAATATGTCAGAATCTTTTGTTAGATTGTTTATACAAGATCTACGTATTATTATGCGACTTACCGAGACGCTGTATTAATGAAATCCTTTCGCGATAGTCTGAAAGCTTCTGCACGTACGTATCGTCTAATTGTAACCTAGTAAGAAGTTTAATAGCGATATTATAATAATATAAAGCTTGTTTATATTGACTATTCCCGTCAAACTGTACAGCTCTACGAGCAGCGATCAGTGCATCTTCCAATGTTTGCGACATATCAACAATTTGGGGAACGATAAAACAATTATAAAAATATAGAATTTAATTCACAGAGTGAATCTCTTCACTGCGTCGCAGGTTTCCAGCTGCCATTTATATCTATCCCGACTATAGTTGCGTTCCGATATGCACGTCTTCTTTTCTGTTATAGCTAAAGACAACCTTAAAGGCACATACGTAAAGCCAGCGGCACACGATGTTTATTTCGTGCTGGATTGCCTGCTAGATAGAAATACTGCGTTATGATTGGTGCATTTTCAAAAATGGATGACAGCACACCAATCAAAACGCAGTATTTCCATTCAGCAAACAATCCAGCACGAAACAAACATCGGGTGCTGCTGGTTTAATACTACTATAGGTACGTTCACAATCGTTGCGAGCGTTAAATAGAACTTGCCTTAAATAGTCAAGGTGAGAGAGAAGTTCTGTCTCGCAACAACGGTGCGGGAATATGTATTTTTCTCTCTCTCTCTCTGCATGTATTTTGAATATAATACACATGTGTCGGATTGACGTCTCCACCAATAAAAAAATAAAATATATTTTAGCACATGTGTGTGTATAAATAAATATAAATATATATAAATATATATATTATATATATATATAATAAATATATATATATATATATATATGTTGGCATGTTGATTGGCTACCGCGTGAACTTCCGCCACACAGCAAGCGTTGCCGCATCCTATGAGCAGAAGCTATAACTTACTGCACCAACAGTGCAGCTGTAAAGAACAGGCCAAAGATCATTTAGAAAATTGTTTATTGATCGCAATCTCGTGGGAATAGTCGAGTAGTCCGGACGTGCTTAGCGCGCGCGCCTGTGAGGTCTTTGTTTTTTGCGAGCCGCATATTTTTAGATAAATGTTCCACCTCGATGGAGTGCAAGTAACTTTATTTATCATATTAACCTTAGTTGATGATAAAGGAGACTAAACCGTCGAACTGTGCCTGCCATAATTGAGAAACAGAACAGAACATTTATTGATCGGTTTACTATCGGTGAACACTTACTCTAAAGTGCATATCGGAAGAGCAGTTGAGAAACCGTTGTGTTCGCTGAACGTAGCCATCGTCAGCTTGCATGTAACAGCACTGTATTTGCAATTGTTAGTTTTTATTAATTACTAGTTACTAAATAAATAGTACAAGTTACTAAATAAATAGTACAATGGTCAAGTGTTGTTTTGTACAAGGTTGCAAATCGAGTAAATATAAAAAAACAAAAGTGAGAAAGTATAGAGCAAAGAAAAAACTCTTAACATTGTTTGGGTAAGTTATAAATTTATTTGTTTCTGATCAAAAAATTCCTATACATTTCGAAAAAGTTTTCTATATTGGAAAATAATTATTAAAATTTGTTTCATTAGACATATTAAATTTTTTTTTATTGTAACATGTTACAATGTAAAATCAATATTTGTGTTTTAATTTGACTGGTATTACTAAATAGATTTCCAGCAGACCCAATTCTTAAAGGAAAATGGATAGAAGCACTTATTAACTCAGGTCACAGTAAAGAATATATAGCAACGATTTCAAAATATAGCCGTATATGCAATCGACATTTTGCTGAAGATTGCGTTGTAATCACTTCAAATATTACTCGGTTGAAACCAAACTCTGTGCCAACAATATTTCCAAAACCATTGACAGAAAGGTACTAACAGCAATATTTCATATATGATAAAATATGTTTGAATCTTGTAAATCTATTATTTCATTATATAATTATACATTAAAAATATTGTTTTTAGCATGGCTGATATAAAGAATATCATATCATCTGATATACCATTCATAGAAATGAAAACTGTTGATCTAGGTGAAGACATAATTTATGAGACTTCTTCTAAAGAAATAGTTTTCTATATAGATAATATCAAATCAGAGAAATTGGGAAGTATATATATGGAGAATATTCATGAGACTTCTTCAAAACAAAGAGTATGCTACACAGGTGATGACGAGTCAGAAAATTTGGGAAGCATATGTGAAGAGGAGACTCCTTTAATAAAACGATTGTCCTGTACAGGAATATATGACAAGGAACATGGCGAATCACCAAAATTCAAAAACCTATACGAAAAGGTATCTATTTTAGCACTGCGCCATGCAGGCGATATTAAATTTAAAAAATTAGAAAACGTCATCCAAGACGTTAGCTGAAGCCATACTAGTAATGAAGAAGTCATGCGACGAGGATAAAATAATTGATCGATTGAGAGCACAGCTATATCGTTATAAAAAGAAAATTGAAAGATTAGAGGCAATGCTTGTTACGTGAATTTCGTACAATGGGTTTCCTTCCTTTGACTTAATTTGACATTATAAGTATGGAAAGCAGAAAAATGAAATAATACATTACAAAGTAAAAAAAATTTGATTGTGAAAATAAACATCTCATTACAAGCGTCATATCACATAGTAATACCAAAAGATCTGGCTTTACAAAAGCTGTTGAGATATTAAAGAAAAAAAGTGTAACTACAGACAAAAAACAATTATATGCCTGGCTAGCAATGTATAAGATGGTTAGGTTCAATATAACAATAGTGAAAAAAGATTTGTTAAATATTAGGTTGTCCAGAAAGTTATTGCGGTTTTCATTCTTTGAGACTTGACGCTTTGTTTTCAAATAAAGTTGTTTTTCCTTTGTGTCTATATTATATACCATTTTAAAGTACATACGCTCTACATTTTGATAATAATAATTGTGTTTTTAATATTTAATTTGTTTTATTTAGATTAATGAATTAAAACTGGAAAAGAAGCAAATTCGGGCGATTTTCTTGTACGAATTCAAAAAAGGTCGTAAAGCAGCTGAAGTGGCTCGCAGTATAAATGATGCATTTGGACCAGGAGTCGCTAACGAACGTACAGTGCAATGGTGGTTCCGAAGATTTCGTGATGGAGATGAGAGCCTTGAAAATGAAAGGCGCTCTGGACGACCAATGACCATTGACGACAATCACTTGAAGATGTTAATTGAAATAGATCCGCACACAACGATTCAAGAACTTGCGAAAGAACTTGGCGTGAGCAAATCAACTATTTCTGATCATCTGGAGCGAATTGGAATGACAGAAAACCTCGACAAATGGGTACTACATGAATTGAGCGAAAAACACCAAAATCGTCGTTTGGAAGTGTGTTTTTCATTGATTTTGCGTAACCAAAATGATCCGTTTCTTGATCGCATTATAACGTGTGATGAAAAATGGATCTTGTACGACAATCGTCGAAGGTCTGCGCAATGGTCAGATCGTAATGAAACGTCCCAACACTTTTCGAAACCGAAACTGCATCAAAAGAAGACCATGCTGACTGTTTGGTGGTGGTCAGCCGGGATAATCCATTACAGCTTTTTGAGTCCGAACAAAACCATCACAGCAGAAAAGTATTGTCAAGAAATCAACAAAATGCACCAGAAACTGGCACTTATGCGTCCGGCATTGGTCAATAGGAAAGGCCCAATTCTCCTGCATGACAATGCTCGAACACACGTCACACAACTAACGTTGCAGAAGTTGAACCAGCTGGGATATGAAACTTTGATTTATCCACCATGTTCACCGGACCTCTTGCCAACCAACTACCACTTCTTCAAGCATCTCGACAACTTCTTGCAGAAGAAAACCTTCAACAACGAAGCCGCTGTTCAAAACGCCTTCGAAGAGTTCGTCGCTTCCAGAAATCCAGAATTTTATGTTACAGGAATAAATACACTCGTCTTTCGTTGGCAAAAATGTGTAGATTCTAATGGTTCTTATTTCGATGAATAAAATTTACTTTGAATTGAAATATCTGTATTTGAAGTTTAAAAACTGCAATAACTTTCTGGATAACTTAATGATACTCAAAGATCTCCAAAGGCTTCACAAGGAGCTGTTGGAAATATAAAAAAAAAAAAAGTGAAACTACTGAAACAAAAAACAATTATCTCGACACCGACTTAATCGGTGAGATCGTCGGAGGATCCCAATAACGCGCGCGGCCACGAATTTATATTCCGGAACTACAAAATCTCACCACCATCACAAGGAACATAAAAAGGGTAAAAAAAAAAACCACTCTCCTCAAAATACATCCATACAAAATTCAAAGAAAAACACCAAAGCATGTAAAAAAGTCAAACCACGACTCCAAATTACGGGGGCCGTACAAAACAAGTTTAAAGAATTTCAAAAAACCAAATGTAAGCAACAGGCGTATGATCACCACGTAATCAACCGGTGTGCTATGGTCAACTAAAGCGGTCGCTTCTGCCGAGCGCCCTAATATAGTCGCCGCGAACGAATTCGCTCGCGGGCGGACCAACCGAGCGGCGCACCGCCCCGCGGTTTACATCGCGAATTACGGCGACGAGAAATTCAGCTCGCGAGACTGCCTCGCCTGGCGCGCGGCAACCGGTCGTCTCGTTGCGGCGAGACTTTCTCGATCTGCAATATTTTGAAAGAAAATCATTAAATAAAAGTAAAAGAAAGAGTTATTATTTTTGTACAAAGTATTTGTCATAGATTAACAATGATAATCATTTATAATTATCTTTTATTAGGTGCGTTCACTTAACGCTCGCAACGATCGCGAGTATCATGCTATCCTTGTTTCCCTTGAATGTTAAATCAAGACGGAAGAAGAATGCTTGCGATCGTTGCGAACGTTAAGTGGAACCTATTTATTGTAGATTGATTATTGTAGACCAGGATTTATAGCGCGTGAGCACCCAAAGAGAACGCAGCCAAAGTATCTGCCACTGCAGCTGCCATAAAGTCAGTCACACTTCTTCAAGTAGTACAACTCGACGACTTTCACCGACGCCTATCGTGAAACGTACTCGACAATGGTGGAAAGTTGTCATTTCAGTTTGGACACGATTGAATCGTTGTGATTTATTTATTGGGGCTAAACGGGAAAAATGAACGGGCAATGCGTGATACCGGTGCCGATGTATTTTACATAATTTATCAAACAGAGATGAGGATTAAGAACCGATGTAAGTCATTCAATTTTTATATGACATTTTTTAGGTTAATAATTTCACTCAAAACCGACTGATAACTTCGTTATGCCGGCTCGATATATCCCGTTAAAAATGAAATATCGTTGTAGTAGATGTGTAGCCATTGTGGAGATTATTCAAGATAAAAGCAATTCTTAAATTCTATGAAGAGAGGTCTCGTTATTTTTTATAAAGTATTTTAACACCGACTGCACTAACTTCTGTTTTCCCTTCAATAAAACAGAGATATCTACATGAAGCTTTGTAAAAAATTTATTTTAAATAAAATCAATGTTTAAAGTCATTAACTGCCATTATAGGAAATATTAGCTAGCA
Source organism: Dinoponera quadriceps (assembly GCF_001313825.1). NCBI lineage: Eukaryota > Metazoa > Arthropoda > Insecta > Hymenoptera > Formicidae > Dinoponera > Dinoponera quadriceps. The sequence continues at coordinate 1,428,059 of NW_014554764.1, forward strand.
GTCAGAACAAGCAAGGAGAATTGGATACAGCACATGACAAAAATAAGAATGAATAAAGAAATGCCGTTGAGCTTGGAGTGGATGCCGCAGAGCACGTACATGCACAATTCCTTGGACCATCTATTGCCAGGAGATCGAAATCAGCGCAATTTTGTGTTCATAAAGCAGGAATCAGAATTTCTTGAAAATACTTTGAACGTCACACCATCTGTACAAAATATTGTACGTCTACATGAAGTTTCATCTAAGGAGAACAAGGAAGCCAAGCAACAAAATGACTGTTCAGATATGCCAATAACAGTAAGTATTCAATCTACAATTTTATCCCATTCCTAATATTTTATTTTAAATCCTAATAGTTTATTTTAAGTATTTATATTAAAAGGAAGAAATAAACTTAGAAAGTTTATCAGATTAAATCTAATGACTATAGTCCATATTCTCAACTCACATGGAAAAATATCTTAAATATGGCTTCTCAGCCAATCCAGATTGTTTTTAAGCCACTTTTAGAGACACTTTTATCGATAAAAGTGAATGCGGACCAATGATATGAATCCATGCATTCATTTTCAGCCTGCTCAAACAGACTGTCAAAATGAATCTCCCAAAATACTGACCGAGGTCCCCGGCAGATTGTGTAGCAGAGGCTGCGTTGACGTGGTGGAGATGCCGACGGACCCAACGTCCGGCTACAAGTACTTCTTCATTTACGAAGATCAGCAATCCAAGTTCGTCGTACTGAAAGCTCTGCGCAGCGACACGGCGAAAGAGGTCGCCGCGAAATTGTTAGACGTATTGGCGATCGTAGGGGCACCGCGGGTGCTACAGAGCGGCAATGGACGTAAGTTTGCTGAACAAGTTGTACATGAGCTACGCACTCTGTGGAACGATTACCTCATATTGCACGGGGACACGCCTAAGTGTGAAGTTAGGCGCAGGGACTTTAAGAGCTCGCTCGAATCCTGGGTGAGAGAACACCCGAGCAGGACGTGGCGCGAAGGACTGAACTTCGTGCAGATCCTTCACAACACGACTTACTGCTGTAAGAACGGCAAAATTCCGTGCGACTTGTTGTTCAGACGAAATATGCTCGACAGTTTTCACGACGTCGCCACAAAGACAGGTACGGAGAGTCTGTGGGCGGAGGAAGAGTGGATCGAACGTTCGTCGAGCAGGGAAGACGAAGGTGCGATCGCAACGACAGGAGACGCGCAGGACACGTCGGACGATATTAATGTACGTGCAACGGTAAGAAAGAGAAAAAAAAAATAACAGATCATTGTATTACGGTAGTGTCGGAGACTCGTAATTAATAGTCGTTATTGACCGACCGAAAGCGAAAAAAATGAAATGTTCGGTTCTCCTTCAATTTCGACAACCGCACTTTTAGCGGAAATTTTGCAAAAGCTAAGAGGAAAGGTGGAAAATTAATTTCATGATGAAAACATACATTTATAATGTGTGTTTGTGTGCGTTTTTGATACTTTATTAAATTTTATGAAACATAACGTCGACAATTTCGGTTGTTTCAATAATGGATACAAAAAACAAGAACTATAAAATAATAATCTTTAAGTGTAAAAACAAACTTTATGGAAATTATGATTACATGCAAGTTTCCACATACTTATGTGATTGTATTTGTACTTTGGTAATATCGGCAAATATGGATAAGCGTGATTAAACAATACTTCTTAGAAACTTACGATTAGATACGTTTGTACTACAATTACATCGAGCGATATCCAATGAATAACGATAAGACGCGGCCTACGGTGAGGGAAAAGGTTTCCATGGTGTGCGGCGACCACTGAATTAATACAGGCCTGAAATAACGTTACCAGATACTCGGACTAACCACTACTCCGACTTTCAATATTGCAGCAGGACGAGGAGAACGAGAACACGCAGAGCAGGCAGGATCGAGACAAGGCTACGGGAAGCAACGACTTCAGCTTCGTCGGTGTCAAGAACGAGGCTCTCGCGAACAACACGCGAGCGACGCGCGCTGACGAGACAGACGCGAAGGACGAGTCGAGAGCCGTGGACGCTCAGTCTCTGAAATGCAAGTATTGCCAGAAGCAATACATGAAACTGGGTCATCTGAAGAACCACATGAGGACTCACAAAGCGGGGCGAGTGTTGCGATGCAAGCAGTGCGGTAAAACGTTCAGCGTGCCGAGGCTGTACGACAAGCACGTGAAGCAGTCGCACGGGCAGGATAAGTTAAACGAGGAAGACTGTGTCGTTCGTCGGAGCACCAGGAGCTACGTCAACGCGTCAACGCACCTGAGGAACGTGCGGGACGAGGAGAAGAAGGAGATCCGAGCGTCGCGCGAGGCGGCCGACGCGGCTTCCGGCGAAGATCGCGACGCGTCGGACGCCGTCGGGGACGGCAAGACCGTGAAGAACTCGGGCGGTCGGCGGAAGCTGCCCGCGGACAGCCGCGTCTCCAAGATGCCGTGCACCCTGCAGTGCACCTACTGCAAGCAGAAGTTCAGCTTCCCGAGCGTGCTGGAGAGGCACATGCGGTCGCACACGAACGAGCGGCCGTACGTGTGCGAGGTGTGCAACAAGAGCTTCAAGCAGCTCGGCCACCTGAGCCAGCACTCGCTCACGCACCACGACTACCGCTCCTTCCAATGCACCGTCTGCGGCGTCAAGTTCGACTCCCTGGAGACGCTGAAGCAGCACACGCACTCGCACCGCGGCGACGCGCCGAAGATGCGCGACGTCTACCGGCTGTTCGAGTGCGACTGCTGCAAGAAGGTCTTCACGACGAAGAGCGTGCTGGAGCGGCACATATTCACGCACACCCAGGAGCGGCAGTTCGACTGCAAGGTCTGCGGCAAGCGCTTCAAGCAGGCCGGCCACGTGAAGTCGCACATGCTGGTGCACACCGGCGAGCGCCGCTTCCAATGCACCGTCTGCTCCAAGCGCTTCAGCCTGTCGAACTCGCTGAAGAAGCACATGTACGTGCACAACGGCGAGAAGCCCTACCAGTGCGACGTGTGCGGCGCCCGGTTCCTCGAGAAGCGCAACCTCAACGGGCACCTGCTCACGCACACCAACGAGCGGCCGTATTGCTGCAAGATCTGCGGCAAGCGTTACACCTTGGCGGACACGCTGCGCCGGCACGTGAGCGCCGCCCACGAGGACGGGCGCACCTACCAGTGCGAGATCTGCGCCAAGATGTTCAAACAGCTGGCCCACTTGTCGGTGCACAAGAAGGTGCACAACGACGAGCGGCCGTTCCAATGCCACCTCTGCGAGAAGAACTTCAAGCACAAGAACGTACTGAAGTCGCACCTGGCGATACACGCGAACGTACGGCCCTTCGAGTGCGACGTCTGCAAGGCCACCTTCGTGCGCAAGACCAATCTGCAGACGCACATCTCGTCCGCGCACATGAACGAGCGACCCTACGCCTGCACCATATGCGGCAAGCGTTTCAAGCAGATCAGCCACCTCAACGGCCACGTGGTCGTGCACAGCAACCTGATGCCGTACAAATGCGACTACTGCGACCGGCGCTGCAACCGGCTGGACAACCTGAAGAAGCACATGCGCCTGCACACGAAGAACAAGGAGTGAGGATGAGGAACGTGGGCGAAGCGCTTGGGAGTTATGTAAACCGCGGTGTCGAGGATTCTTAAGGTGGATCCGGACCGGGCGAACGAACACGAGCGAGTTAATGTTGATTTATACGAAGAGCGGTCCAAACCGTGCGAACAAACGAAGAAAGAATGTGAACAAGTCCGAGAAAGTTAGTACGAGCGTTGCACTTGCGATTATAGTTTTGCTTCTTCTGCTTTGCGGAGCATCCCTTTCAATTAGTCCCGGTCTGCGACAGGTGTTTTGGCAGATGTGCGTCTGCCTTGAGAAATTGATCAATCACAGTCGAATGCGAGGGGAATAATCGGTTGTGATTGGTCAGCCTGTTAAGGTCTTCATTATTGTTGTCGCTATTGTTGTCCTCCTTTGATGACGTCGATGCGAGAAATCGTATATTAAAATATATCGCGGTATTCGTGCGGTTTCTCGCTTCTGATGTCATCAAATGAGGACCGCCAAAGCGAGGATACAGGAGCCTTAAACTCACTATTGTAGACCAAGTCTATCGTATTAATCCGTAAGTAGACGCGTGACTTTTTTGAGGAATAAAACAACTACTGTTTATATACAAATATACATTAAATATTTTTGCATGCTACCCTTCATGGAAATATTTTGCTGAAAGTACTATGAAATCGGTAAAGAATAAGATAAAAGTTATTGACGAATTACTATATATATATATATATATATATATATATAAATGAATCGTAATTTTCTTTATAAGATGCAATGTAATACTGTGAAATATGGAGAAAGTATACGATTTAAAAATAGTAAAAATATTTTGAAATATCAGATATCATAAGATTCACTGAATAATACTGAAAACTGTGTGACTTTTTAAAGAAAAATTACTGAAATATCGATGTAATTTTTCAAGAAAATATTAATAAAATAATGATGAAATGGGGTCAGTAAGGGAGATTTTCAAATACATTTCAGCAAATTTTCATGATATTTTTAGTAAAATATTCCCATCAGGAATGTTCAATATTTCTGTTTATCTGGACTAATTGTTCGTTTGCGTCGTTCGGGTTTGTTCGCTTGATCTGGGCTCACCTATACAGACAGAATGAATGCGATAAGCGCAAAGGAATATTTTCTTTGATGTACCAGCACGAGATCGAACACGTTCGCTAATTTTCATTCCTCGTTCATACTCACGGCGCCGTCCACACTCATTTTTCGAACTCGTTCGCAGATGTAAGCTCCCTTGATCTGGATCCACCTTTACCTGACGTCGAGTCATCAGAATCTCTTCTATCTTTCGGACGTATCCTATCTGTGGATATTCAATGTTCCTCGAGTGACTTTGTCGTATGCAATTGTCGGATCACTAGTTCGACGTGTGTGGATTTCTCGCGAAAGGTCGGAGAAGTTTTTACCGAGAAAGAGAGAGAGAGATAGAGAGGGTCGTGGAATATTGTATATAGTGCTTCCTCTCTCATCCGGCGATTCCTGCTTGATCCAGGTTTTCGTGTAAGACTATTTGTATTGTTATTATTATCGTCGTGATTTTATATATATATATATATATATATTAAATTAAGTTTCTATATTTTTTTGCTTCGCCTCATATTTGGAGAGCACGCGAGACGAATTGAATTATATATATATATATATATATATATATATGTGTGTCCTGACGTGGAAATATTTTGCTGAAAGTACTGTAAAATCGATGAGAAGTGAAATGAAAATTATAGAAAAATTACTGAATTTATTTCAAAGTGAATCATAAATGTTCTTTATGAAATTTAACGTAATACTGTGAAATACAAGAAAAGTTAAATTATAACGTTGAAAAGTAATAACAAATTTTTTGAAATCTTGGATATAAAATTTGCTGAATTTTTAATTGAAAACTGAATTTTTACTGAAATATAGGTAGATTAATAATGAAATAGAATAAATTGAGGGAAAGAATTTCAAATATATTTCAGTAAACTCATTATATTTTCAGGAAAATATTTCTATCAGGGCGAACTATGGCTGCGTTCCGATATTCACTGCCAGTACTAAAAATCTATAGTTCATGTCACATGCACTATAGATCTTCAGTATTAACATTGAATATCGGAACGAAGCCTATGAAACACAATCTTGTGTCGCATGTGTGACACAAGGTGTTTAGAGATCTTGAAGAGAAACTCGTAGAATTTCACACCGTCGAAACGGAGTAGACTGTTTTTATACACTGCGTGTACTTAAAGCAGATATTTAACAGAACGTTGCGTAATGCAACGAATTGCTTTTTTTTTTTAAGCAAATTAATGTACTGAAACTGTCTTGTCTTTAGAGCGAGTATTTAAAGGGAGGGCATCGTTGAACCAGTAGACGGTATTTCGTCGTGGTACGTTAATACTCATTGCTCAACACAAACACGACTTCAGTGATCAAAGCTTTCGAGTAAATTTTGACGATGTCAGAGCAATATACTTTCTAAGTTCGGTAAGCCCCGAGTATATTTGTAAGCTTTACCGCTGCAGTATATCATCCCGGAGAACATTGAGACGTTCTAAAGCGTCATAAGCGACGTCTCCGCGACGTCTTTTAGACATGCATGTTGTACGGGAGCAGAAACATACACAATAAAAGTTTTTTTTTCTTTTTACCAATGTCGCGTGTTAATCAGAAAATCTACTTTCGAACGACCGGCGAGTATGACTACGCGGATGTTGACGTCAGATGACCGTTGACCTCGCCTGTCACCGTTATCAGATATCTATAGATATCGCAGAACTGCGCAGCAACTCGGAAAATGCACGTATAGCCGTGCGACGGTACGGACAGTTGCGCGTGCAACGCAACGCGGTTCGCATCGGCGGTAATATGGGCTACAAGAAGGGGTTAGGGCTCGGCACGTTTTTCACGGCGGTGATCGTGCTCGTGGCGATATACTATCGCAACACCGACGACGTGCTGCAGAAGCGCCTGCTCACCCTGCTGCACGGCCTTGAGCGGCTCGAAAGCAAGCACGTGATCACCAGTCGGCCGCAAGTCGCGATAGGTTATGGCGTTTGCACTGACGTGTTCGTCGACGCGAAACACCTGCTCAGGTACACGGACGAGGTCGGCCGGCCCGAACATTTCGACGAGATCAACACCGAGCTCGAGCTGTTCAAGAGCTTCGCCTATTATTTCCGCCATGGTGCCGCTGCCGAGTAAGTCCTAACCTCCGAATGTGACTTACACGGAATACCCGAAAAATCCCCGTAGAATACTCGAAGTGTACTGTTTCTCGGCTCAATATGTGCCGTGCCGGACGTAATTTTACGTGACCCAACGGTGGACCCGTGGTTCACGTCGTCCTGTTGTGAGTCAAATTTTACTTGGCAACATATGTCTTATAATAATTGTTTATTTACTTACGGAAAAATTCCCTTTGGTGCACCGATTACAAATAGAGACCCGGTACATAATCTTAAAAAAGAAAAAAAAATAGACGATACGTACGATTGGCTGAAAATATTCAGCACGTGCGTTACACGCCAGTTTTCTTTTCCCACTAATATAATACTAATACTAATTAATATCAATATTCTAATGGCATTATAATATATTTGCATTTTGCTCCTAAAAGGTCCTTGAAAATTCTTCGTTCGGTTAGATCAAAAAGGAGCAATTATTCTTAACATTCAAATAATAATAATAATATGCCATCGTAATTATCAAAGTGTATTTCGTTATATTATATTCATTATGATTATATCTCGCTTTGGAGCTGAAATATCGAACTAACTTGAACGGCAAATTCAGCATATACCACTGGTAACACGGTAGGACGAGTTAATAATTATAAATTCAGCATCAAGACGTATTGTGATTACTTGAAAACATCCTGATATGAACTGTTTCTATATTGTTACGTCGCTGAAAATGCCGAAAACTTCGCAGGCGCTACATGGCAAACAGGACTCTGTTCGACGAGCTGGTGGCAAAGGCGCGTTCCTTCCCTTCGTCTTACTCGACGATCGGCGGGAACGCCGCGGTCATGGCGATGCGATTTGCGAGAGAGGGCTGCGACGTGACACTCGCGGCCAGGCTGACCAAGTCTCTCCACCAGATGATCCCACAGGTGATAAAGGTCGTGGGTGGCGAGGTAAAGCGCGACGATATCCATCTCATCATGGAATACAAGCACGGCGAGGTGTGGGGTCCTTATTCCAGCGCGAGAGCAAACAGGTACTGGACAGACAGAGTATCTTTTACATATATATGTATGATCATGTTAAATCGGACGATCGGAGAGCCTCTCATACTTTTACACCTTTCTCACCAGGTACATCATTCACAACGACGTGAACAATCCAATGATCAGCTCGTTCGACGCCTTCAACGAGGCTCTGGCGACCTACGATCCCGATTTATTAGTAGTCAGCGGCCTCCAGATGATGGACAATTATCCGTTCCGGGAAGGTAAGCTCTTCTGCATCGCCAGACGCGTCTCGATTCCCGTGTTAAAGACTGGAATGCTCGAGTCACGCGTTGTTTTCGCAGACAAGCGCAAGAATCTGCTGATGAACGTGAAGCGTCAGATGATGGAACGGTCGAGCACCACGAGGATCCACTTCGAGATGGCCTCCTTCGCCGAGGACAAGCTGTTGTTCGAGCTGTGCGACTTGGTGGTGCCCTTCGCCGACAGTTTGGGAATGAACGAGCAAGAGATCGCGAATCTGTACAACACCATGTATTACGGCAACATCTCGTTGGTGGCCAACTCGACCCCGCGAGTCGCCACGGTGTTGGACCAGATGAGAACGTTGTTCAAGCTGATTCGCCTGAGAAGCAAGTCGATCAAGGACGCCAGGGAGCTCACGAGGATTCATGTGCACACATTGGCGTACCAGGCTATATTTACCGTCAAAGACTCCGTCTGGAAGAATACGATGGCTGCCGCAGCGAAGGCGTCGCTCACTGCGCACAGACACGTGTGTGCTACGAGTAACGTGAGTATCGTGCGGACTTCGAGTATTAAAAGAGAATACAAGTGGGGATTCGTGAAAAAAATAGCTTGTAAATACCAAACGTACACAGAAAAAGAAATTAATATCGACTCACAACTCGTGTTCTCATATATGTAAGTAAGATTATATAATAGTTTTATATCAAGATAGAACATGTTCTTACATAAAGAAATTTCTCTATATAGTTCCACCGAAAATATATCCATGTTATTCAAGAATAATTTTCATGAATTGAGAGGAAAAAGTATTGGATATATAAAAAGAATATCTTCAAATTAAAAATTGTTTGAACTATCGTTCTTTCTATATCTAATATTTTTTCCTCTCAATTCATAGAGATTATTTTTGAAAAAAAACATGATATATTTTACATATTTTCTGTATTCTTTTGTGTGTGTGTGCGCGCACACGTCTTGAATTTGTACTCATTTTGTTCCGTGTCACTTGCCAACTGGAAAAAGCTCACAATTCCTGACAGTTTAACCAACTGCTTACAATTTCTAACACTTGAAAGACCCGAAACTATCGTTACACTCGAACGAAGATATCAAAATTGAGAATCACTACAGGCACTCGTGACAAATACAACAATAATCTAAAACAATGTCGCATGTTACACAGGTCGACGTGAAGAAAGCGACACTGATCATGGACGACAGCTTCTCCACTTCCATCGTGGACGGCACGCGAATAGCACTGAATATCGACAAGCCGGTGTCTTGTTGGGATGAGATACTGAAGGCGGAGCAGGAGAACATTCCCATTCAGGTGTGCGTGGCGCCTGTGTTGGTTTGCACGCAAGCTAGTCAGACGGCGGGTGGCGGTGACAATATCTCCAGTGCAGGCCTGGTGCTTCAGATCTGAAGCACGGTAGTACTTATCGCCGTTTACGACGGGATCACCACACACACATCGACGTTGTCGCAAATCGTCATCTTTCTCTCTCTCACTATCTCTGTCGCCATCGTGTACACGTAGACGAAAAAAACGAGAATCCGAAAACAGGCCTCCTTTAAGCTGGTTTTACAATAGGTGTGTGTAGCAAGCTTTTAGTCTTTTGCTCTAAAGCAGAACTCGGAAAAATCTGCACACTTCGTCCAATTTTTAGCTCGCTTCGCCTAGCACTATTCAATAGCTTTCCACGCCACCCATAAGGTGTCATTGTTGACGCGTTTTTTTTTTAAGTGTTTTTAATGTAAACTTTACCGCGTCTTATGCGGCTTGTTGCGTGCAATATGTAGCTCGTTCCTAATTTCGTCTGTAAAAGATTCCGAAAGTCGGACTGAATGTTGGTTCCTTATTATATTATATTTATTATTATACTTCATTCTTTTTTTTTTTCAATAACATAAAAGGTCGTTTCAGTCATCAGTGGATTACTGGAGATACCACTTAAAAAAGAACGCGTCAACACGCGTCGTACGTTACTGAGCCTCGCGCGGGGGAAGACGTAAGAGGAATAACGTTAGGTGGAGCGAGTTGAAAAAATCGGACGAAGTGTGCAGATCTTGCCGAGCTCTGCTTTAAAGCATGTTACACAGTACATCGTATGTCATTGTTGGATATCGGGACGCAGCCGATGGCCCAACGAGAACTCGTTTTCGAAAAATACATTTTTTCATTGGACCGTCGCCTGCATTTCGACGTCCGACAGCGACACGCAATGCATTGTAAAACAGGCTTAAGCGCTAAACTGCAACTGTAATTTCCAGTAAAAAGTGCTACCAGACGACGCAATTCCTAAGGTTCAAACGCGTAACCTTTTGGCGGCGTGAGAAACGTCTTTTGTTCGAAATTACGTTACGTTTTATCGCTTAGCGCAAAATGCTAAAAGCTTACAACACCCATTGTAAATCCGGACTTAGCCTCCTGCTCCGAATAATAAATTGTAACGTAATTTCTCGCAAAAAGCGTTCCTAGCGCCACCAAACGTTGCAATTCTGCTGAGATTTAAGCGTCATTACGACTTTCGGGAGCACGGGGAAACGTCTTCTGCCGTAAATCGTATTACATTTTATCGGGTGGGACCCGATTGACCATGTCTCTGTTAACCACCGGATTGGCTGACATTAAAAATACACCAAACTACGGCTGACTGTGGCTCGTAGTGATCAATTGCAACATGGTCAATCGGACTGCTCCCCATTTTATCACTGAGAGCAGAAGGCTAAAAGGTTCCGCTACACCTATTGTGGGATCCAGACTTCTTTCCGTTAGTAGCACGTGTAGATCGCGCAAACGATCGATGCTCATTCCACATGGTTTCCACATACCATTCCACGGTAAAATAATAGAAACTGAACTGTTATATATTTGCTCTACACGAGATACTGTGAAAATTGCGAGACGTGTCTGTCCTATTGCCGGACATGCCATTATACGCGCTAACGAACACTCTGCCTATTACGTACGTCGATAACGAAATTTGGTACTAATTGATATATCCGCGATACCATCACTCTCGTACTGACGTAGACTGATCAACCGGACAAGGTTCATTCCCGGTACTGTACAATACGGTACTGTAACTATGTAGACTAAACGCGCAGCGCTGTGGTAGATTAAGCGATTTCGTGAAATCCAACAGCCGATCGTCTCGGAGAATCGCGAGGGGGTTTACCTCGAAGATCGCAGGAACGCACTCGAGTGTGTACTCGCGACAGCAGCAATAATAATTCCGATTGCATTTCGAAACGACGGAGATTAAATAGGTACTACACACGTCGACCTCGCGAGACAGTAAGAGATGTGATATTATCTTAAGAGACCGATCGAAAGATATTAAAAGAGCGAAGGGTAACGAGACAGAGTGATTCCTTGGAAAAAGAATATTTTAATTCGAAGGTTAACGTCGCCTGTGTATCTCTCTCTCTCTCTCTCTCTCTCTCTCTCTCTCTCTCTTTCTCTCCCCCTTTGAGCGCACGACATTACATTCCAGCGTTCGAGCGGCCACTACGACGAGCCTTTTACGTATAAAAATCGCAATCGACACGACGAGCGTAGTGGCCTTTGTTTTACATTTGAAGTTTTTTGGTATTGTACATATTATATGACGCAAAGCTTGAGTGTTACGGATTTGCAATATAAATATTAAAGAAGAATATATGATACGTTCGAGTGACACAATATGCGGCGTGTGTGTGTTTTTTTTTTATTGGATATTACATATCTCGTCCCTGCCATCTGGTCTTCTTATAATGCAAGATAAGATAAACGATAAAGCCGTGTTTTGCCCAGATCGCCGATCTCCTAGCGAACGTACACAGGGTCGAAAGAATATACGTGCATAAACATAAGTTCTGTAACATCGAATCAAGACGCAGACGAGGCTCCGAGCCACCGGACTCGATGTGGCGGCGGATAATGGAAACTTAATGCGACACGGACGTTAATCATACAGAGAGTGCGTCATCAATGCCAAGACCAATGGACCGAGACCAGGAGAAACAAAGGAGACAATCTTACGCTAACGAGAGATAACAAATGTTACAGTCTAACAGATAATCCAATACAGAGCTCCAAAATAGCGTACGTCGTTAAGTAATCTTTACAGAGCCTACGCACCCGAGTATGTATGTGTATCTCTACTCACGGTATCTCGCGACCGTCTTTATCGTGATGGCTTCCCTCTCTCTCTCTCTCCTTATCAAATATTCGGTTTCAACGTGCCAAGTACGCGTCGCCAGTAAATCCCGCCACCGCCGAAATACCCACGCGTTATTTATCGTGCGACGACATATTATCGAGTGAATGATAAGCATCTGTAAATCAATCAATTAATCTCTCGCTCTCAATCGGCCGACGGAGATGAGGAGTCGCTCACGCGTTCGATATGTGCATGCGCCAGCGATTTACAGAATCGTATCTCCCTCGTCTATACCCAGCATGCGTAGGTCATCGGGGCCAGGTTGCGTGTCCGCCTCGGCCTCCGCCTGCATGATCTCAGGCGGCGGTTGGTCCATATATTCGGGGCCGTAGCCGACGCAGCCGAGCATACTGTACATGGACGAGTACATGACGTTGGCCTCCGGGTGGCTCTGCTGCTTGGTCTCGGCGGCCTCCTCCTTGGGGAAGATGATGTTGAGAGCCTCCTGAAGGTCGTCCGGCAGCGGGATGCTGGGATCCGCGGGCGGTCGTTTCTCGCTCGGCTCCGGGATGTCGGCCACGTCCGAGTGCACTGCGCTGTCCACCGACGGCGGCGGTGGCGGCGGGTTCTGGTGGTTCGACACGAAACTGCCGCCGGCGGCGTTCGGCATCTGCGGCGGCGGCGCGTTCATGAAGGGCGGCATGGTCTGGTTGGTCGGCCGCACCGGCTGATGCGGCGGGAACCTCGTGGGAGCCTGGACGAAGGGCGGTGGGTTCGACATGAACGGCGGGGGCGGCCGGTTCGGCGTGAACTGCGCCGGTGTGCTCTGCACCGGTCTACTCTGCATCGGCTGCTGGCTCGCCGGCGTGTAGCTGGGCGGCGGCCTGTTCAACGGCGGCGGCGGGTGCGGCGGCAACGGCAACTTCGACACGCTCGGTGGCTGCTGCTGCTTCTGCTGCTCCACTATCGGCTGCTCCTCGATTACCGTCTCCTCGGACTGGTCGTCGATCTCCATGTCGACCACCTGCGGCGTCGGCTTGCTCTCGTTCAGCACCGGCGGCGGCGGCGCCACCAAGATCTTCATCGGCTGGTTCGGCTTGCCGCTCACCGGCGGGACCGCGCTGTTCAGGCTCACCGGCGTCGCCAGCTTGGTGATGTGCACCACCCCCGGCGGATTGATGATCTCGTTCGGCACCTTCGGCGTGTCCTCGAACTTGCTCTGCTGGTACGGCAACGGAGTGAGGTCCTTGTCCGGCAGCTTCGGCTCCTCGGCTTTCTTCTTGAATAACGGCAGTCTACCGATGAACGGTAACTTGCCCTTGGACACCTGCGCGGTGACCTTCTTCACCGGCACGACGCCCTTCTTCGACTTGGACGCCGACTCGTTCGTCTTCTTCTCGAACTTGGACTCGTCGTTCGACGAATTGTTATCCTCCCGTCTGTCCTTGCTGTACTTGTCGTAGCTTCTCTTGGGACTGTCGCGCCAGCTTCTCTCGCGCCGCGGCGAGTCGTTGCTGTCTCGCTTCCGGCGGTCCTCGTAGTAATCGCGATCCCGGTCCCGGTCCCGATCTCTATCCCTGTCCCGGTCCCGGTCTCTGTCTCGGTCCCGTCGGCTCCTTCTCTCGTATCTGCTGTACTTTCGGTCGCGATCGTCCTTGTAGCGATCCCTGTCGCGGTCCCTCTCCTCCTCCTTCTCCACCGATTTACTCTCGGGTGGCTTCACCGTCATATTCACCTGCTGCTTCGTCCAGAAGCCCATGTGCGGCTTAGGCATCTCCTCCGGCTTCGGCAACTCGATCGGCTTGTTCGAGATCTGCGGCTGCGGCTTCTCCTCCTCCTTCTTGATCCAGAACGGCTTCGGCGGCTCCTTCGGGCCCCAAGCCTCCAGCTCCTCTGTTTTCTTCGAGAAATTACCCTGCTGCATATCTTCCTCGCTCTCGATCGTCTTATCCATCTTGCGGCTGCTGATGCTCTTCATCTCTTCCTCCTGCTTGGCCTTCAATTTGTCCCTGATGGAGTTGAGGAGCTGCCTGTCATCCGACTCGGACGGGTGCTGCTCGGCAGGTGCTGGCGACTGGCCCGCCTGTGATTTCGACCAGTGGCTCTTCAGCTTCAAGCGAGGGTAATCAATCTCCTCGTTCAGGATCGCCTGCGTTGAGGCCTTCATTTTGTTCCGCATCGCCACGCGTATGCTCTTGGTGGTGTCCTGGTCGGATTCTGTGTCCGAGTTATCCGACTCGCTGGACGTGTCGCTCGCGCTGCTTCTGTTCCTGCGCTTCTTGGCCTTCTTCGACTTTTTCTTGTTCTTCTTGGATTTCTTCGACTTCATCGGCGGCTCATCATCCTTCTGCTTCTGCAGCTCTAATTGTATCTGCTTGTGCTTCTCCTCGGAGAACGCTTTCTCACGATCAGCCATCCAATCGGTCTCCCAATGCGGGTTCTGGTCCACGAAACGCTGAACAACAAATGTAATGTCAATTAGGTCAGCTCGTTCGTGTCTACTCGAATCCGAAGAAAACAATTCCGTGAAAATTCCTTGATTCTCCAGGTAATTTGTTAAAAATTCCAGATGGAATAAATTGATGAAACTATTTTTTTCTATGATTTTTAACGGAGATAATATTAATAAAATCCGGTCAATCATACATTTGTTTATAAATAATGAGATAATATGACTTGTGGACAAATATCCACTTAATTCCCCGATTTCCAAGTAATAAACATTTGACCTGATGCTCTCCGAATCAATCACTTACAGAAAAGTTCTCTGAGTGTCGTTTGGACTTCAGGTGGAGACTAGCGCAATGGAGATCACCGATCCACGAATCGCAGAGTTTGCAGTACCATGCTGTAGCCGCGCTGAAGAATTGCAGACCTATAATCAAATAGACGCGCAGTTAGCATTATTTAAGCTTCGAAGAGGGGTAAAGCGTTATAAGTTCATAGAGAATGACCTTGTGCTCTGCCACGACACATTCATGTCACTGAAAACAAAAATAATACATTAAAAGATGTTCGGTAAAAAATGGCCGATTATATTAAATTTCCTTGCATAGTCCCACGGCGTGATCTGCGGAACAACAGGTGGGAGAGCAAGGGAGAATCTCGATTTTATTTCTCACGCAACTGTTATCTACATGATGTACAAAGTAATAATGCATATAATAATACACTGTATAAGTATAAGCGTACATTACATTATTACATATATTTACATTATTCATTGGAACATACTGCAATCGCTCGTCTTCTCACGATCGGCCTGGAAAATCGTCAGAATTTACTCGATTGTTGCACGGCGCTCGATTGTGGCGCGAGAACTGTCCGATTCGCACGAAAGAGCGTTCGCAATATATTTTACAAGCGATTAATATACAATTTTGTATTGTTCTTCATAGTTTATAAATAAATAAATAACATAACTAAAATCATAGAGCCGAGCAACTTCTAGTCTTCGCGTAACTTCACCAAACTTACACATGTGTGTATATAAATATATACATCTCATTTATATAAGCATGGCACAAAATACGTCATTACTTTCTGCCAAGTAATGCACAATACTCCACGGTGGATCAGATCTTGACAGATTTAATCCTGATGGCGGTTAAACACCCTAGACGATCGGGGATCGAGGAAAATTGATAGTTGCGCAAAGTGAAATCAGACACATGTGATTGCGACAAAGAGTGATACGTATTGCCTGAAAGTCTCGGAAAGAGTGCGCTTCTTGAATCCACTTAAAATCCAATGCATCGCTGTGGTGTTTGTGACATTGCTTGAAAATACGCCGCCGACCGAAGCGTCGGTCACGCGATGATTGCACGTTCGCCGATTACGATTACGGTTATTTGACCAAGCACGACGACGTCGTATTTCCGACATGTGCCGAGACACATGGACTGAGATCATGTCTCCGGTTCTAACCGTCTCATCGAATACGAATAACGAGGAAACGCGAGGGCGTACATATTTTCGAGCAATTCGCAATTGTTGACCTCTTCAATACATACCGAACACCACAGTAATCTGTGCACAAGCTACGGAATTATATTCTATTAGTAATTGCCCACTGTAATTGACCATACCTTTGATAGGTGTTCTTTTCGTCGGCAGGCCAGGGTAATGGAGCACCTCCTTTTCTGTCCCCTCGCCGTTTCGTTCATGCCAAGGCATATCAACTATCTTGCGTTCCTGTCGTATAAAAAAATGCAACGTGTTAGCGAGACCGGTTTGACAGCGGGCGCGAGAAACTCGGTATTTTCTGTTTCTTTTTCGATAATAAAGATATTGATACATGGTACATCAATCGTACTTGTGTACCAAGAGTACCTGCTTGTTGATTATACTGTGCAATATATCATCCACTTACTAATATATAGTTTGAACTACAAATACACATATAGTCTCAATTATTATGTAAATCCGTTTGTTTCTCTCGCAAAATAACACACACGGTACGTGATCTTTTCTTTTACCTGTTCTAATAACTAACAAGGTATTATTTGTAACAATGATTTTTCGCACAAGAGTCTGTCTAGAATCTAACTTTCGCTAACTTCGAGTACTTCGGTCTCCCCTTAGGATGAATGTATCGGTGTAGAAAATGTTACTTACTAAGCATGCCTCTTTGTGCTCATTGCTATGTAGATGATTTAAATACTCCTTTGCTGTCTTAGGAAAGATATCGCAGACTTTACACCAATGCATTTCGGGATCGTAGTGTACGAAATTGTACATTGGCTTATCCTCCGACGATCTTCTCTCCCTAATATCTTTATCCGTTTTGGATTCTTTATCGGAATCAGAAGCGGACGACCTGTCGGGCGAGGGGGACTTCCCTTTCGGGAAGTCCTCTTTCGGGCTTCTCGAGCGTTTTAATTCTAGCTTAAACTTGTTCTTCAGATCTTCCACGGTGACTTTGTCACCGATAATGCCGGTGAGCATGTCGATGACGTTGTGAATAGATTTCATTTTATTCTGTATCTCGATCTGCAAGCACATTTGAGTGTGACAGATGATTCAAATCACACCTGAATATACGCGATGAGACGACGATGAGTGCGTTACTTACCTGCAACTTTTGGTTTTCTTTTATGATGCGGTTGTTCTCACGTCCACCCTCCTTGCCGATCTCGTCACATTGTTGACGCAGAATTTCCAGTTCACGTTGCAATGTTGTTGATTTCTTAACATATTCCTCACGTTGCTTCGCCAATGTCGCTTTCTGCTGTTTCACCTCAGCTGCG
This sequence comes from Dinoponera quadriceps, assembly GCF_001313825.1. NCBI lineage: Eukaryota > Metazoa > Arthropoda > Insecta > Hymenoptera > Formicidae > Dinoponera > Dinoponera quadriceps. Next base: position 1,445,482 of record NW_014554764.1, read on the forward strand.
ATTGCTGCTAGGTGTTCAATTCGAAGAGAGTTTGAAGATTGTATACAAAATCGATATGTTCACTGATATATATATATGTATATAATTTCACAATATATATATTGTGTGAAATATGTCGAGATAGCTAGCATATTTATTGAAGGAACAACAATACTGTCAGTCTGGATTCATTGTACTAAGACGTCGAGATATTTTTCTCGAAACGTACCTTCTTTCTTGACATCTTCTGGTCTCGACATGGATGTCACCAAGCTCGCAGAACCGCTGTCAATCGGCCTCGATGATTCTTGCTGCGATGCCAGAGTCGGTGGTGGCGGTGCTTGTTGGTTATTATACGACACCTGATTTCCTTGCCAGTTGGGTGGCGGATAATCCTAACAGAATAAATGCGTTGAATTAGTTTCAAATATTGCAGCGACGTTCTTATCGACCCTTACCTTCGTCGGACGATATTCAAATGTGAGGACTTTGGCTAATACATGGAAGAGTCTTGAAGATGTAACGTCTGGTCAATATTACCGAACTTCCAATGCCGATGCCAGTAAAATAAATAACGCGGGTGTTATATACTTACTGGAGGGATTCACAATTGCGATTCAATGTAACGTCTTGGAAGGACAAAACGCTACCGAATATAAATTATAATCGGTAGCAGAACGGTATTTTGCATAACGTGTGTAGATGTTTCAAGAGCTCGCGAGTATACGCTCAGTCTATTCAACTACGCATTGTTTCGACACCGCGGACGATTCCTCTCAGACGTGGAATCGTCCAGACCGTCAGTCTCCTTAAAAAAAACCCCTGCCCAAAAGCATCGCTCTTTATCTAAGAAAGAACTTACACTTCGATAACCAGCAGGCTGCGGATAATTATAGTCGTAACCTGCGCCATAGTTGTAACTGTAGTTGTTATAACCCTGGTTGTAAGCTGATAAAGGTGGCGGTGGTTGACTTGTGTTTGGTGGAGGTGCCTGTGCATGAAAATGCACAAAGAAAATATATATACAAAGCACGCATCAAACAGGCTTGTAACATCATTGGAGATAAACTACACAAGTCAATTGAACAGATTTTATTTCTATTTATAGATACCTGATATTGATTATGTACTGCTGAAACATATCCTGTAGAACTGTTCGGATTAGGCACAGCGCTCTGTGACTGAGTCGGCGGAGCCTGCTGCTTCCAATCTTGAGATCTGCTGGGATCCTTTCTTCTTCTATCTCTGGAACTTGAACGGGATCTCCTGTCTCTGGACCGGGATCTCCGATACCTGACGACTCGCCTGGGTGATGGCGATCGGTCATACTTCCTTCTTCTTCTATGCGAGGAATCATCCGAATCAGCGCTAGGGCTTCTGGGGCCCTTGCGCCTGGATTCCTGATCCATGCTATATATAACTGTTTACTTCAGAATCTGTAAAAAAAACTCAATGTAGTTTTACCATTTTTCACTTGTACACAACATTCGCATGCACTTGGCACAATATTCTTAAATCTGTTCTTTGTCCTTGAACAAGTACATACTTTTGGAACTTAGAGAAAAATAGGTATGTAGCTATGGCTTTGTCTACACAACATCGTTAATCCGGTTTAGTAGCAACCATAGTTAGTGAGTTCTTGCATTTAATTGGACTATATTATTAGATCTGAAAGAATATACCAATCGAATGTAAGAGCTCACTATAGTTGTTATTAAACAAAATTAATATCGCCATATATAGTCTGTGTAGAGTTTATGTAAAAAAAGAAGGAAACTCAAGCAACACAATGCTCAAAATCAGAACATAAGATGTCTATAAGACATCTTTAAAATGTTCCGTGTTCCAACAACTTAAGAACATCTTTAAGACATCTTATGTCTTGATCTTAGACGTTGTGTTTTCTGAAAAAAATGGACTAATGCCAGCTAGTGCAGCCAATTCAATTATAAAGAACAGACTTATTTCATGTTAACGTTGCAAAATTCAGTGAGAATGAGGCGAGCTTAATTCGAAATGTGCATTTTTGAATGCATATTTCTTTGTTTACAGCAAACTTTACAAATAGCGATCTCAATCTCGGATAGATTTATACAAAATCGGTATCGATGCTTATCTCACGACACAACACGCGGTACACAAGAGTTTCGAGCGTCGCCTTGCAGCCATTGCTATCCTTTTGTCGCGTGACGATTCACGTATCGACAAAAAGCGATTTACTAATGTGACTTACCTCGAGCCGTTAGTTCTTAACAGATTTTCTAAATTTTATGGGCGAGGCAATATTAGCAAAGTTCCACGTGTGCAAAATTGCTAGAAAATGACGACACCCAACATACTTGTGAGATAAAGATCATGCAATTGAAGTACCCGACATTGGTTGAAGCGCGATGGTCGTCACGTTAAATTGCTGTGATAATGTATAATCTAGTGGGGACAACTCGAGGCTGAAGTTTCATGGATGGGTATCGAGAAAAATTATGGCCGATTCCAAGAATATAAAGAAAAATAAGAAGAATGCAATAATGCGATATTTGACATTATATTATAATTTCCACATATGAATCAAAAATAACTTTCAACTATATTTTTATTATATATGTATATAAATATATTATGTACTGTACCGTGTATTAATAAGATCCGTTCTTTGTCGTTGAACTACCATACACTTCCGAAACTTAAAAACAAATGTATGGCAGTGACTTTGTGTAAAGGAAAGGAGGAAATAGAACTAGTGCAAGGTAGTGTAGCAAGTTCAGCTATGGACAGATGAATGGCATGCTTTTACAGTGCATTTCGGTTCTCTACCTGTAGAGGGATTCTGTAACCAACAACTATCAGGTTGGTATGTGTCGTTGCGCAGCTTTTTTTCCATATATTATACCTGCGCAACAATACTCCTTAGTCGACAGATGGTTACAGAAATCCATCAGAGTATATCCGGGTAAGAAATAGGAACACACCCTTGAGTGTAGAAAGGTATCGACATGTGCGCCCTCTCCAGGCTCCCGATGCATATCTCCCCGGGCTCAGTTCCAAAACCCTGCTCGGTGGGTAGAGAGTTCTGAGCTGTGTTCAGAAATCCTACTCAACGAATAGAATACCATTTAATTAACCAATCAGGATGAAAAGCAAACATTTCTTTGTCGTGATTTCTTGATTTCTTTATCGTGATTGGTTAATTAAAATTTATTCTATTTATAGAATAGAGTTTTGTAAGTCTAGGGGTGCGTTCAGAAATCCTACTCGACAAGTAGAACAGCGTTTATTAAACAACTAACTAATCGTGATAAAGAAATCTTTGCTCTTTTTATCTTGATTGATCAATTAAATGGTATTCTATTCGTTGAGTAAGATTTCTGAACACAGCTCAGGAGGACCGAGCGGCTGATCTATCCGAATATGTTCAATAGAAGAATTTATTTTCAAGAGATTCATTCCTATTGGATCCTATTGGATTTTCCTATTGAAGATGCTTTGCAAAATTCATCGAAAAGAAGTGCTGCAACCTTTTTGTGATTAAAGCACGTATCAGACCACGGATTAGGATTGAAATTGAATTAAAATTTGACCATTCAGAGCGAGATTCCCTAAATTTAAGTTTGGTGAACTTTGTTCTGATTGGTTATATTTCAATCCAATCTCAATTTTAATCCATAGTCTGATACCGGCATAACCATACGTCGGATATCGGATGTAATGTGAATCCTGCATAAGACGTTTCGCGATAAAAATTGGACCTTTACTAGATAAGTAGCGCAAATTTACGGCGAATCAGACGAATCTTACTTTATTTTCATAAAGTACGGCACAACAGTAATTAATTTATTCAATTTTTTAATTAGATGTGATTGATTTATATAATTATATATATTTGTAATACATATTCATATTTTTAAATATGTTATACATGTTTATACATACATGGTCTTTTTTTTATAGTGTTAAATTATTAATATCTGTTAATTTCTCGACTGGACTTTAGATATTTAGCTACTTCTAAACTTGGCTTGCTATGCCCACAATCGAGATTGACTGACAACGCGAGCGATGCTCTCTCATCACCTCGACTGATTCGACGTTTGACAAACGGGGCGCTTACGGAGGATTTGAAAATGTCGGCGGACTCGTCGAGAAATTCCGCTGATTCTAGTTATAGCGAGCGGGAAGACGAAGCGAGACACAGCAGCAGCCACAAAATCACGAAGCGATTGAAGGCTCTCTTTTGCTGCGTCAAGCGTGAGTCGCACGAACGAGTAATCGAATGTGACCCCGACGAGTACGACTACATCATCGAGAAGCTCGTCGTGAAACGCGTGCCGCTGGCGTTGTTCGCAATTCGTGCCGATCTTCCGAATCGGCACGGATCCGACATGATGGCGATACCAGAGCAAACCTCACGATCGTCTTCGTCCATCTTTGGCAAAGGAAGCAATCTTGTCATGAGTGCCGCTACACGAGGAACAATCTCGATGAAGACTATGATGGACAGCGGCGCGTATGCCCGACCTTGTTCTTTGTAGTTCAACAATCCTAGATAACATTTGGTCTGTTCTTTTTAGCTTCATTGCTGAACTGCTGCACTCAGAACAAGACAAATATATTTGACCTTGTTCTAACTTATTGCATCAGTTCGGCATTGCAGCTAAAAAAAACAAACCAACAAAGATGTCCTAAAATGTCGTAAAGACGTCTTTTAGACAATAAGATGCCTTTAGAGGATTCACCAAAGACGTCTTTGAGACATCTTTTAGGCATACATGTTTGGGTTGCTACAAATGAGAACATCGAATTTGGATTAATATCATTATGCCTCTTCAGCTTGAGTCATCGAGCTAGATCTTCAGCCTGGCGAGATCAGATCCTGGACAGATTCAGCACCCTGCATCCTGAGCTGAAGGAGTCCGAGAGGCCGATCAAGGATCCGCTGAATTTCCCGCAAAGCAAACGATCGTTTGTAGATAACACGTCCGAAGTGGCGTCGAACATAAAGACTGACGTCTCCTTCAAACGAATGTCCTCGGTGATGGTCCGCGATGAGTCTGTAGTTCATCGTAACAGGCCTGTTTCTGGATTTAACAATGGGAAGACGGAGGAAGGACGAGAAGCATCCTGCGAGAGGGATCGAGGTAACTGTTTCCCTGGACTAAACCGGAAGTACATAGTATCACCGTTTCAAGTACAAAGGGGCTCCTTCGACCTCGAGACGCCGAAGAACGTCGATGAAGACACCGGACGAGTGGACTGCAGGTCGTTAACGTATCTCGGGGAATCCGTCGAAGACGGAACTTTGCAGTCAGCGGCGGCTTCGAAAGAACGCGACTTGCGGAACACGGCGGTCAAGTGGAGAATCACTATTAGACGACGGCGTGCGAACGTGGACTCCACGGCGGTTGCTTCCGAGGTGGAATTTCTTAGAAAAGGAAAATGAAGATTTGAAGTATACATGGGAGAAAAATCGCATTTTATGCAACTAAATGGGTTTTTCAATTTTTCCGTGTTTTTTTTTTTTCGGTTTCTTTCCGAGAATGAATAAAACAAATGAGGAAAAAACGAAGTTTTTCCATTTTTCCGCGATTTTTTCTTCGGTCTCTTTCCGAGCAAAAATGGAAAAAGCTGTTTTCATTCAATTATAGAAACGATATCTCTCCCGGTAGACAAAGAGCCCAGATAAGGGGATTTGAGACAAGCTGTCTCAAAATCATCAAGAATGTGTTCAGGATGTCCTGTAGAGTCTTAGGACGTCCTAAGCCCATCCAAGATGATCTGAGGAACGTTTCGTGCTCTTTGGGAACATTGGATCAGCATCTTCAAATATTATTAAATATAATTTCATGTATATATTTCCAACTGAGACCGGGTAGAAATTTCCCATAAGAATCTTCCTGTTCCTTACAGCCGAGTTTTCGTTTCCACCCCCCACCCCCACCAGGTTGGAACAACAACGGAAGGTTCAGTCAAATGAACCGACTTCCTTCTCCCCGTTGTAACTATTTACATCATTACTATAATCAATTAAAAATAATTTTTTCCGCGTTCAAGCCGCGCCCTCCGGAAGGAAGAAAGCAGTCGTGAATACGTAGCCCTACGCGCACTCGCGCGGCAATTCACCTGCCTCTACATGCTCGCGCACCTGCGGACGTTGCCGCGGCGACGAGCGCGGTATCAAAATGGCAGCGATCGAGATCTTCTCCAGCACGGTCGTCTACAAGTACAAGAGCAGAATATACTCCTTCGCCTCGATCGTCGTTCTCCTGTTCATCGTACTGTCGTTGATCACGCCGCTATTCATCGTCTACCATGCGGGAGGTGAAATATCCGTTTTTCACGGTCATCGTCGTCACCTGACATGGTGCGTTTCACGGCGCAACATAACGCACCTGATGTTTGAAAATCTCCAGGTGTCTGGATGCGAAATCGGATGCACGCGGAAACGCCGGATGTGCACTTCGAATACAAGTACTTGCTGCTCGCGGAGGTGGACCCCTACGAGGCGCCCATCGTGTGCACCACGTTTACAACGTACAAGGAAAATGAGATCATAGATCAGTGTATAATGACCAAAGTAATTATCTTGCTGTCGAGATAGCTTAATGACGTTGAAGCGCGAGACTCGATGCGTCTTCGCTTGCTCGTACATTTTTATTTGTAATTTTTCATTAATTTCGTAAATTTTCGTTTTATTGTAATTTTTTTATTCGCTTAAGTATCACTTATTCATTTATCATTGTTAGTTCAATATAAATTGAATATAAACGCATTAGATAATTATATATATATATATATATATATATATATATATATATAGAGAGAGAGAGAGAGAGAGAGAGAAACAGAGTTATATAATATATTTATATTCAATTTATATTTTCTCAGGTGCGAGAGAATGACCTGAACAACGACGGGCGGAAAGACTCGTTGAAGTTCGAAGCGCACTTCTACACGGACAAGCCGGTGAAGTCCGTCAAGCTCCTACTGTTCTTCAATTTTCAATTAAAGGTACATACCTCGTTGCAAACGCTACGAATAAACTCGTAGTCGTAGTTTCGTCCGATTCAATGAATCTCTTTTGCTTTCGACAGCACCTCATAGAAGCGACGATAGAATCGATCGGTGTGTTCGACCATGCGTTGAATCGAGAGGCTCAAGAGATACGGTTCTTCGGCGACCTGGAGCTGAGGCAGAAAGGGCTGCTGCGCAGCGGGGGCCTCTACGAGACTTACAACCATAGCATAGAATTGTCCGACTACACTTTGGACGAGCTGCTGCTGTACAATTTCAACCGGAAGTGTACGTACATACGTCCGTCTTCGCGGTTCGCGCGCGGTTTGACGTGTGCAGCCGATGATAACGCTCGCACGATTAGCCAATCGAATCCCTCCGCTTTTGCGAAAAGAAAGAAGCGCCCAGCATGTGTCTGACCTCCCGGACCACAGTCCGGCTGCGGACGCGGTACCACGCGCGATATCGAGCTCTCGTTTCTCAGTTTCAGCCAGAATCACGAACGAACGTGTAACGTGGCGCAACGGCTTCTTCAGCGATCAAACGGTGGCTGTCATCGGTGAGCTCTTCTACGTGGAGAACTTCATTCATTATCAGCCGAGTGTCTGGGAGGAACTCAAGTGGGCATGGGTACAATATCTATCGTGTCTGCTGGTGTTCGCATACGTATCTAAGCACATCCTGGTGTTCCTCTTCACGAACAGATATCTGAACACGTACATTGTAAAACCGTGGGCGAATAAATAGCCGGTAAATAAATTTGCTTTTTATACGCGTATTGGTAATTATTATTATATATATATATTAGTTACATACGAACACACACACATATATATCTAATAAACATCAACTATCAGTAACGCAACATTAATATTATAATTTCCTACTTAACAATATAATTGTTACATAAAACATCCGTTATACTGCATTTACATTGTTAAGTAGGAAATTACAAATATTGATCCCAGTCGACATCGAACACTATTTACATAACATCTATGTTATATAGTTTCGCATTCAACAATGTAAATATAACATATAGTGTAATATTGCATTCACATTATTGAGAGCGAAATTATAACATAGCTGTTATATAAATAATGCTCGATTGGGATGTTATTTTAATGGAAGAATTTTAATTTTTACTGGATATATAATTGGTTTGCGCTACAGGACGTTCCGTCGTCATCGCGTTAAATTTCAAAACGGCACCCCTTCCATCCTTCCCATGAGTAGAGTTACTCCTAAAATTTAATGTGCATACAAATTCCTCGATTGTCCGCGACCAAAGCTCAAAGGTTACCACCTCCTATCGCCGACCTCCCCATTCAGGCGCCTGCTGGACGCCAAGAACAATACCGTACGGGCTGAATTCTCAGTGTTAATCAGAAGGCGCCTGTGTGAGGCAACCAATTGTAAGAAATGATAATTTTGTGAGTTCTGCTGGCAACTCGAGAAAATAATCGGCACTACTGTCGAGGAGAACCCGGTTTCAAATTGTTCGAAGAATCGGCCGACAGAAATCAGTATTCTGAGTGCAGGACGGCCCAGTATGTCGTATATACAACTACGTATATTGTGCATTTATACACGTAATACATCTCAGTAAACACCAGCCAATATATAAAACGGTATTGTTATAATTTTCCACTCAACAATGTAACTGTTATATACAATGCATGTTATATTGCACTTACATCGTTGATTGAGACATAAATTATTATTAAAAATTAATAACAATTACTAATTTATAATAACTGTAATTTATTATTACTAAATTATTATTAAATTATTATTATTATTTTAACTGGTATAATCCCAGTAAGCAAAAATCATTGACCGAACGTTGCTCCCAGATAGAAATGCGTGATAATCACATTAATCACATTTCATCACAATGTGATTGTCATACTTTCTCAATGTGACTGCAATACTTTCCCTTAATACCTTTTCAAGGATCATAAAGAGATTAACATGACATGAGCACAAGATGTACACAAGAAATATGTATGCTTGGTAATATGATATTCCTGAATATTAAAATCACAGTGTGGAAATATTATTTTTAACGTCCCGGTCAAATATTGTTAACAATGTTGCGCATAACTGGGAACTAGGAACTACGATTGCAAAAATGTTCTGTTAATGATTCCTCGCTTACTGGGACGTCACTTGGTGAGTCGGTGTTTACCGGGAAGTAATCCCGCTCGGCGCGTCGCCGCGTATTTCTCTCTCGTCGCCCTGCGGGGCGAGGAGATGGATTCCGTAAATCCGAGTCTACCTTCCGTAGGATCTCCCGCACCGAGCGTGGCACTACACGGATACCGAGAGGGAGTCGGAGCGTCGCGATAAAGCGCGATCGCACCACTCCGTTCATCCGTTCAGCCGTGGCGGCGTTTATCGGGCACGAAAAAGCGCGGTGGCTTTCCGCGCGCCGATATCGGCCACGCAAATTGGATCGATAAGAGGGCCGGTTGTGCCACCTCCCGGCGCTACGCTCGGCAGCATCTCGTCGACGCCGCGAGGCTTCCACCCTCTCGCGCTTGTTCTCCCCGGCTGGCGGTTCAATGAGGGTGGAGACTGCGCCGTGTCCGGCCGCGTTCTCGCCGTTCTCGCGGACGCAGCGCGTAATAATCGCACGCGGACGGTCCATCGGAGCGACGTTTAGAATGGGTGAGTTCCGACAGTTCGGACAGGAACACGGGGAGAGAGCGTCGTCGTCGGCGAATCGCGCTGCTCGAGACGCGCAATTCTCCTCGCGAGCGGCGGCAGACGATTCGGGCGCCGCAACAGGAGCTGCTGTTTTCCCTCCCTCCGTCCCTCCGCAGGCTGGGTAGGAGTTTTCAATCGCTGGGATCAGTAGAAGATGCTTAGCGAATTTTCCCCGAGTGTTTCCCGAGAGAATCGGAATCCGGAAGATAGAATCGCAAATCCGCGCGCAACTTGCCCTCCCCCCCTCCCCTCCCCCCC
>NW_014554764.1:1455553-1462040 GCF_001313825.1 Dinoponera quadriceps
TCCTTAATATTTCTTGCTTACTAGGTCCTCATGTTCCCTACGACACTGTTTGATGCCATTCGACATGAAATGACTTGGTCGAGCAGTCTCACGTGAGATATATTGCATTTTCGTCATGATGAAAATGACCCAATCAGATGAGAATTCACCTTTGTAATGTTCTGTTTTGAGATGCAAAATTAACTCCCTGAACGTAGCCGTTTGCCGCGTTCAGTAGAACATTTATTTTACAACTATCGGGAAGTTTTCTGTGCTGAAATTGAATTATGCCTCTAGATCTGAAAGAATAATCCAATCTCAGCTGGGAAAACCCTCCAGCACTTGCAAAATAAACATTTTGCTGAACGTGGTCATTAATGACCACACTTCACACACTTTCCGCATCTTCTCCGAGAAGAAGCCCCCTCTCTCACGAGTGAAAATATTATCAAACGCAGAGTAGCGTGAGTAGCACGTCACCGGCAGCATGACTACGAGGTCGAAGGAGAAGGTCGTGGCGGCCTTCCGCAAGCTCTTCCGGTCTTCCGACAAGATCACGGAGCAGGAGGGGGCCAGCGGTTCAACTGGCTCGCCGTCGAGGAGGCTTCTGAGTCGTCACCATCGCCCGGATGCCGTTACCCCGGCTGCCAGCTCGATGCCGGAGAACTCAGGTTCCAGTCGCGCCGATCACGGCAGTTGCTTCTTCAAGTCGAAGAAGTCGTCCGGCACTTCCGGTCAGGTACATAGACTGTAATTTTTCCCTAGGTGTGAAATGTGAAAAGTGAAAATTCGAAATATTTCAAATTAGAATTTACATTTTTCCCGAATTCACGCCAGAGATTTATTATTCTCTGGTGATTGATTATCTTCTTCTGTAACATGAAACGTGTAAATTTTCTAATTAAAACATTTAATATGAAATAAATCTAAAATAAAACATTTAGAATTTTCACATTTCCGTCCTAGGGGAAAAATTACACGATCGATAGCCTGATGGTTCCACGATTCCCGCGGAAAAAATCATCAGAGAGTTGCTATGCGATGAGTTCACCGGATCAATGAAATCTAATCTCGTCGATTCTTTTGTTTCTTTTTTCACCTCGCCCGACAGATAAGCTGAAAGTCTCTGTTCTCGCGGCTACGTTCGATTTTCGTAGTCGTTTACACATTCTCACGTGTGATTTTCCTGCACAGACCATGAGCATGGCCGAGAAAGGTCTGCGCCGGCTGATGAAGGAACTCAGCGAGATCCAGAGGATGCAACATCACCGCGACTCGACCTTCACCGCGGAGCTGGTGAACGACAACCTGTTCGAGTGGCATGTGCGGTTGCATAAGATCGACCCGGAGAGCGAACTGGCGGCCGACATGCGGGAGCTGGATATACCCCATATACTGCTGCACGTCATCTTCCCGGAGAACTTCCCGTTCGCGCCACCTTTCATGAGGGTGATCTCGCCGAGGATCGAGAAAGGCTTCGTGATGGAGGGCGGCGCGATCTGCATGGAGCTCCTGACGCCGAGGGGATGGGCCAGCGCGTATACCGTCGAGGCGGTGATCACGCAGTTCGCCGCGAGCATCGTGAAGGGACGGGTGAGCGTTGATCTTTGTCCCATCGAGACCTTATCTTTTCGAGACATTTTCAGTCAACGTGATGCGTTGCGCCATTTCTGCAGGCCCGAATAGATTTTTCAACTGATATCTTCAAATCTGAAAGTAGCAAACATGCGTTGCAATGAATTCGATCACCTGCACTACACTGGATTGGCGTATACTGGGTGGCTGCTATACACACAGATGAAAAAGTTGCTTTGGATTTAGCATACGTTTAACTTGGGTTTTTTAAATATAAATTTTGTAAATATAAATAACATAATTTAATATCGAGTATTTTGCTTGAATAAATATATTATTGTTTCACTAGAGTAAAACATGTTATTGATAGGAAAAACAGTATTATTTAGAAGAAATATTTCGTTTCAAAAAATTTATTATATATTAAATATTGTTTCTCTGAAACAAACAAGTGTTTTAATATTTTTTCTAACATAATATTTATTTGTTTCAAATAATTTATTATTTATTGCTTGTGACAAAAGAAATGTACAAAAGAAATATGTATTTGACATAAAGATTTATTGTTTAAGAAACCAAACAATTCTGTTTGTTGAATTAAATATTCGTTTTTCTATTCCAAAAGATAAATTTGTTTCAATTATAGAAATTTTGTTAAAAATCCAAAGAAATCTTTTTCTTTATGCATAAAGCAAATGTTTCTTCGATGTAGTGATAACTACTAATAGATAACTATTAATAGATAAGTACTATCGATAAATTAGTACAAAATTAGGACAAATATTGATCTCTCGGAGATCTCTAGATATGTATCAATAATCTTTCCGTAAAACTATCTCGAGTGAGATGCTCAGATCTGATATTAGAGTTAGATGTAAATTTTTCGGTGGAGTCACTATTGTGCAAATATAATGTCAAATGTATCGTATGATTCAATATTGTAAAATTCAAATCTAACTTTGAATTAAAACCCTGGTATGACACATGAAACAAGTGACAACTATTAATATGGACTTTAGATCAATAGGTCCGAATTTCACCGAGTTACATCACAATTACAAATGTAACATCGCGTGTATCGTAAGATATGACGTATAAGATTTGACGAAAAAACTCAGATCAAACTAGAAATTTTCAAATCTGAATATTTCATTTGAGGCGAGATTTCAAGAAACGATTAATATGGACCTCAGATTCTCATACGAAGTCTGTCACCTCGACAGGGACGAGTGGCGAGAAAACCGAAGTCGAACAAAGAGTTCACTCAGCGGTCGGCCGAGGAGTCGTTCAAGAGCGTGGTGAAGACGCACGAGAAGTACGGCTGGGTGACCCCACCTCTCGCCGAAGGCTGATCGGAGAGTGTTTCTTTGTCGAGAGCCAGAAAAGGCTCGCATCTCTCGCTTGAGGAACTGCGGCCGAAGTGATTCTTTCTTCCGACTTTAACGGCGGTAGTGGTGACGGAGACGCCGACAGTGATTTCTTTATCCCTGAGGGAGCTCGAGGTGTAATTTTAATTGTTACATAATCGCAAGTAAGAGGTATGTGCAACTAGGTGCAGTCAAGAGCGCCGGATTCCAACGCGTCGCACGGACGACGCGCGTGCACGTGTTTCTCCCGTTTTTTTCGTCATTTTTCGCACATTTTTCAATACCTTTTATAATGCAATACTACCATGCCAAATTAGTTGTTAAGACAAGCGCGACAAGGCTTCTGCGTTGAGACAACGGTTTAACGCAACGGCTTCTGCGTTGTGATCGCGTGCACAGTCGGCGTCATATACACCGTCTATGTGTGTAGTCACTTACGAAAAGGTCTCAACACTTTTTCTTGATAAGTTTCGTAACGTATCCCGTATAGGAGAACTTTTAATAACTCTCAGGAGGTACATTTTTCCATTGAATATTTTCTATACGAGATAAGTTGTGAAGTTCGATGAAAAAAAGGTTACACCTTTTTGTGACTGACCATACCATTTCTTAGATCGACGATTACGCAATTTTCAGTCTTACATATGTACAAACAAGGTTAAAGCCGTCATAATTAAAAAGCTAGTATAACCCTGTCATTATAATTAGAGTTACTTTTGCGATTTTCGACCTTATGGGTTATGTGGAAGGCTGAAAATCGTGGAATTTCTCGTCGTCAAGGAATGATAGAAGTGTATATGACACCGATCGTATGCACGATTACCTTTATGCGCAGCTTCTCCGATCGACAATGGTTCGCAAGAGAGGTTCCATCCGTTGTACATCGGAAGCTCATAACGGAGTACTTCGTTTCGGTAGCTTTGAAAAATAAAAAATAAAACCGATACATGTAAGAAGGAAATGAGAGAGGAAAAAGAAAATGAAAAGGTTGCTCAATAGCGTTTACGATTAATCGTTTACGTACACGTATAATTGAAGGACCGATCAGGTATGTGTAAATATGAAACAACGAAAACGATACACGGTAGAATAGCACCTTCCTGTTCTCTCCGTGAAGCCTTCAGTTCCGATTGCAGCGTCGTTATTCGCGAGGGAAGAATATCCGCGTGAGAATTCTTCCGCGGAAACGGAAGTTTCGATTATGAGCTTCTGCGGATACTTCAAGCCCTTTCTTCTTCCCCGTTCCTCCCTTTTTGAGACCTGACAATACTAAATGCGTTACGTACTTACGAACGGCTTCAATATGTTTCTCGATCGATTAATCGCAGAAGTGTTTGTATAATCGCAACGTTGAACATATACACTCGGACGTGCCAAATAAACCGAAACTAGTTCGCAATATATTGACGTTTCTTCGCAAAATTTTACACCGACGCGCGATCGTCGCCGAACGATCGGGCGTCTCACGACTAGTTCGAAAATTGATTTACGGTGTGTGTATCACGAGACTAGATTAACTATAAGAGGTCCGATTGGTTCATCCGAACGTACGACTCCAGTGCGGTGCCGAGAAGTAATAATATTTGTACAAGATTTTCAAATGAAGGTACGACAGAAGTTAAATACAAATAAATTATTTACAAATATATGTGGAACCGGCATTAGTCTTTTTCGACGCATGTTAACAGTACTTTTGGCCTATTTACCATTTACTTGTAGAAGTTCGAAGACACACATACATACATACACACGGTGTGCACATATATATATATATATATATATATATATTCCAACAATCGGATCACACGCTGCGTATATAGAACTTTAGGGAAGACGAACTGAGAGGGAAATACAGTACGAAAGAAAGAGCGACAAGCTTATCTCCGTTAACGATTTACAAACTAATCGCAAGTTATTATATTTAGGAATAATTTTCAACACCGTTTTATCAAGTCTGTTTGAATAAAGTTATTATCGAAAAATTCATTATTATGTCTGTACAGAGTCCCTCAAAACGCTAGACTCCTACTCGGAATATTCACCGTGATCGGAAATCGCTTAACCGTCACTTATGTTTGTACAATTCCCCGATATCACTTTGCGGGAAACGCGATCTGCTTGCTCGCATACAAGGCACACAACAGTCAGTCGCACAATTCACGAATGTATTCTGTTCCCGCGATTCTTCGTTGATGCTTGAGCAGTTATTAGGATTACGTCTAACACGTTACAGCCTGTGCGAATGGATATCACTATCAGCACGATAAGAAGAGGCTCACGCTAGCAATGCGCACATTGTGCTTCCTTTTCTAACTACTAGTACTTCCTTCACGATTTTCACTCCTGAGACGAAATAATCCAATATCCATGTTACAATGATCGGTGAACCGTGAACATTATCACGTGTACACAACATGGGTCCCTCGAAAAAGAATATCTAAAAAAAAATTGGCCTTTCTATTCAAAGATATAAAAACCTCTTTAAGGCTCTTCTCAGAGCTGGAGTGGATTCCTTTGTACGAACTCTTAAAATATATATTATACGTTCGCGCGTAATGTATAAAATTCACGCTATTCTCTACCCTATGTACAATTCGGTATTCGAAGCCGATATAATTCAGCAGAGTTTGCACTTGGATACACGATTATCGTTCTTACGTTCAGTTGGAAACGAACCTATCGAAATAGCGTCTATTCCAATTCTCGATAAAATTTCACGATCTTGCTAAATCGGTATCATTATGACTGGTATTATTATGCTTGATATTACTATATATCCACGGTCGCACGCTTACACGTTGCATCGGCACAGGCACAGCAAAGATACATGTATAAGCGCGGATTACGCATCGAAAGTTTCGCGCTAAATATCTCCGAAAGTCGAATGCGTCCGGCAGTATCAATAATTGGCACTCAAAGTTACGCTAAAACTAACTAGTTTACCGCGTACAGGCACAAAATGGTAAGCAATAAATAACTGCGAGCTCGATATGCCACGAATGCACGTATAAAAATTCCCCCTCGACGGGGACTGGTGTTCTCATAGCACCATATTTTTAATACTTAGTAAAATTACCGTCGTAATTGACACTCCAATCACTCTCAAGATGAAATTTAACTAAAATAATATTGCACTTGACACCACCACAGTGCACGCAATTCGTTCGCAATAATCGCCGCAGAGTCTCCCGCACTCACTCGGTCTTGTCCTCTTGCACGCACATGAACAGCCTGGCGCACAAAATATTGAATTTACCTGCAAAACGTGACAGCATTAATTATATCAAGTACAAATTAAATTTAAATTAAGTTTTAAAATTAAACCGTTAAGTTTTACAATGAATCATATAAATTAAATTTTCAAATTAAAATAAATCTAAATTAAATTTAAGGATGTATTGCCCATTAGTGCCGTATTTTCAGTTCAAGGAGGCCACTCATAAATTTACTATTTATCAAGCAAAATTATGTTCCTTACGCATATATTTATTTCACCACCTAAATAATATATGTTAATTTGAAACAACGTTGAGGTAGATATGTATACATATATGTATATATATATA